>NW_015645861.1:0-9177 GCF_001515625.1 Sinocyclocheilus rhinocerous | reverse complement strand
CTCCCCCCACTCACCATCATGAACAGCACTGTAACAACAGTGGAGTCATTCAGGTTTCTGGGCACCACCATCTCTCAGGACCTGAAGTGGGACATTCACATCAACTGCCACAGGAGCTGCTGAAACAATTCTACTCTGCCATCAATGAATCCATCCTCTGCACTTCAATAACTGTCTGATCAGTTTCTTCCCTCAGGCAATTCATCTCATGAACACTTGACAATAATTGTGGAATACACAACACTGGTATTTATACACTTATACATTTATTTATCTAACACACATACTTAGTTTACATTTCAAATTTGCACATAATATACCTGTACATACAAAACTGTCTATTGTAATATGCCTGTACATACAAGTTGTCAATTTGTATATCGTTATATTCCCTATTTACTTCTATTTTAATTCTTTAATTATCTGTGTTTTGTCTTGTCACTGTCATTCTGTTGCACTGTGGAAGCTTCTGTCACAAAAACACATTCCTCGTATGTGTAAACATACATTTTGGGGTTGGTAAATGTTCTTGATAGTCTCTGATGCTCACCAAGGCTGCATTTATTTAATACAGTAAAACAGTATTGTGAAATATCATTACAATTAAAAATAACTGTTTTCTATATATTTTAAAATGTGATTTATTCCTGTGATGCAAAGCTGAATTTTCAGCATCATTACGCCAGTCCTCAGTGTCACATGATCCTTCAGAAATCATTTTAATATGCTGATTTGCTCCTCAAGGAACATTTTTATATTTTTGTGGAAAACACAATTTTTCAGAATTAATTTTCATTTTTTTTTTCAGCATCGTTTGATGAATAGAAAGTTCAAAAGAACAGCATTTACTTGAAATAGATTTTTTTTTACATTGTACATGTCTTTGCTGTCACACTGTTGCTTGAACAGTAATGCATTTACCATAGTACAGATATATTTAAGCCATTGCTTATAAGAACTGCATTTTAAATAGAAAATAAAAATGAGACTCTTAATACATGCAAATACTATAGCTAAGAAATATTTAAGAAAATTTGCAGATGGTCAATAAAACATTGCTCTCTCCATAGGCACAAGTGATCCATATGTGAAATTCAAACTGGATGGGAAGACCTTATACAAAAGTAAAGTGGTGTATAAGAATCTCAACCCTGTCTGGAATGAGACTTTCTCCTTCCCGATCCGCAACCTGGACCAGAAACTCTTCATCAAGGTACACGTTTACTTTGCTGTGGCATGCATGCATAAGCAAGCATTCACATTACGCCAAGATAGCCACAGGTATATTAAGCAGTCCCATCCACACATTATTCAGGTTTATGATCGAGATCTGACAACGGATGACTTCATGGGGTCCTGCGGTGTTGAGCTCAATAAACTGGAACTTGAAAAGTAGGTTGATTTGAAATGTTTGTATTAAAGGTCAAACCAGAAGTGTGGTTTCTGATGCTTTTGTTCTGTCTGTTGTACAGGAGCAGCGAGATGGTGCTTCCACTGGACGACCCCAACAGCCTGGAGGACGATATGGGTGTCATAATCATCGATATTTGCTTATCTGTGAGGGACGGCAAAAACAAAAAACATGTAAGCAACTTTTATGAATTTCAAAGAGCTGGTTAGGCAAGCCAACTAACTCCACTAACTAAATGTTTGCTGCTTATGTATTCACAATATTTGTTTCTATTGTGAAGAGATGGGCCCAAAGGAAAAAAAGGAGCCTAACGGTGAGAAGGATTAGTTTTAAATGACCTCTAATTGTTTTTTGATTCTAGAGTGGTTGTGTCAGCGCTTTCTCATGAATTTATCCAAATACTTCCTGTAATAATATATTCAAAGCAAATGATTCCACAAACAGTGATCCTGCTTTTTCATCTGGGGCCAGTCTATATGTTAATCTGCATGCAAATAACGCAATGAAGAATAAAACTAACCAAATTCACAACCAATATAGCAGTGGTTCTCAACTCTTTTTTTGGACATCAAATGTTGACCCAAATGTTTTTTAATTTTGATGGTTTCCTGATCTCGGAAACCAATAATTCGCCACAGAAAGCACGCTGTGGTAGGCACAAGCCATGTTTATTCTCACTGCAAACAACTTGTAATTTTCATCATTAGTCTGGGTCATACCTTCTTATATCTTGCATAATTTTTTTCATGGTTTTTGAAAATGAGGCCATGCCACACAACCTGTCCATGCTGGCATCAGCCTAAATTGACTAGCTTTTACCAAGTGACAAAAATACTGTAGTTTGATTGGATGCATGAAAGATACAATAACTGGGTATATTTATTTAGCTAAATTAAATATGCATGATTATATCATGCATTTTATTATTTGCATGTACAACTGTTTTCCCTGCTGTATAAATAGACCTGGTAGTTGAGAACCACTGCGATTATAATATCCAGAAACTTTGCACAAGTTCTCAATATCACACTGTAATATTTTTATTGATCCTCAGGGAAGTACAACAGAGCATAACAAGCGTCTCACGGAGTCTATGAAGAAGAGTCAACTCTGGACCGAGGTATATACCATCACTCTGGTGGACATTGCAAGGATACGATGCTATTTTTACATGATAAATATCACTATTGGAAATATATTTACCATTCAAAGAAATTAATTGTTTGATTCAGGATGCATTAAATTGATCAAACGTCACATTAAAAACCTTGACAATGTTACAAAAAAATTATATTTTAAATAAACATGGTTCTGTTTAACTTTATAGTCATCAAAGAATCCAGAAAAGAGTAGCACAACTGTTTTCAACTAATAATAATAATAATAAAAAAAGTTTTGGGGTCAGTAGTAAAGAAATTATCATTACATTTAAATATTATTTCACAATATTATAATATTATTTTTAGTGAGCATAAGAGACTTTCAAAAACATTGAAACATCTTTAGAAGTAGTTCCACAACAAAACTTTTACAGCTCAAATAACTTTCAAATCACATTTTTTTTAATAATTAATGTAAGTGGTTTAACAGAAATACAGTATACATTCAGAGTGTGCAAACCTTGTTACATTAATTGTAATTACTTTTGTATTAAAAAAATACAGAGAGACAAGTTTGAAATGATTTTCTGAGGTAAACAACACTATGCAACAAATACTGTCAATAGAGCTTAACTTCAATCAAACCTAGAACATTCAACTCAAAAGAATAAAGAATTTAAAGTGCCCCTATTATGCCATTTTTAAGGTTCCTACACTCTTAAAAATAAAGGTGCTTCACGATGCCATAGAATAACCTTTTTGTCTAAATGGTTCTATAAAGAACCTTTAACATCTGAAGAACCTTTCTGTTTCACAAAAGGTTCTTCGTGGCGAAGGAAGGTTCTTCAGATTATAATAAGGTAAGAAAGAGATGGTTTTTTTAAAGAACCTTTGACTGAATGGTTCTTTGTGGAACCAGAAATGGTTCTTCTATGGCATCACTGTGAAGAACCTTTTGAAGCACCTTTATTTTTAAGAGTGTAATAATGTTTTGTGAGTCTCCTACAATAGGATTACATGCATGCAAGGTCAAAAAACGCTTTTGTTTTCTCAAAATATGCATTTAATATCACCTCATTTTCCAAAGATTCCCAAATGATTCATTTGAAGCAGTTCTAAGATTCAGTCTCTCTAAACCCCTCCTTTCCGTGAGCCTGCTCTGCTCTGATTGGCCAGATGGCCCAGTCTGTTGTGATTGGTCTACCGCGTACAGCGCGTGTCGGAAACAATACGCCCATTGCCATAGTATCGTATTTTGAATGCTCGATAGAAAATATAAACATCTATTATTTATAATACTTGTGATTCATTGGAGCCAGCTGGTCCAAATAAACAGGATACTGATCCATCTTTCAAGAGCAAGCGTTTAGTGAATCCCGCGTTGAACTCCCCGAGATTAGAGAAGCAGTCGTCATTAAAATGGCGTGTTTGTGGGCGGGGTCAAGTTGTTTGCTGCCGGCCAACGTAGAACATGGGCGGGAATTATGCAAATGTGTGAAGTGGGATTTGAATTACTAATGACTCGTTTAGGCTGTACAGAGTCGATTGGGGAAGTCGTGGCCTAATGGTTAGAGAGTCGGACTCGTAACCCAAAGGTTGCGGGTTCGAGTCTCGTACCGGCAGGGATTGTAGGTGGGGGGAGTGAATGTACAGCGCTCTCTCCCACCTTGTGTGTGCACTAAGGATGGGTTAAATGCAGAGCACTAATTCCAAGTATGGGTCACCATACTTGGCCACATGTCACGTCACTCACTCACTTTTAAAAAAAAATTTTTTTTAAATGTATTTTGGGAGACAATAACTTTATTTATCGTGCACTTTCGGCTTTACAATTTTGCTGACCGTTTACATTCACATACAGCTACATTACACACTGCATGAAAGGCAATATTGGAAATGGCATAATAGGGGCACTTTAAGAATGTCTTGCTGGTTTTGTGTTCAAGGCCTGGTGTGTCTGTGTGCACATTGCAGGTGTGAGATCGACTTGTCTGGGTTGCCGTTGAATGAATCCACACTGTTTACACATGAGCTGGACCCGGGCCGAGGCAGGGTGGTGTTCCTCGTCACTCCCACTCCCTGCACTGGAGCTTCCA
Organism: Sinocyclocheilus rhinocerous; assembly: GCF_001515625.1. Taxonomy (NCBI): domain Eukaryota; kingdom Metazoa; phylum Chordata; class Actinopteri; order Cypriniformes; family Cyprinidae; genus Sinocyclocheilus; species Sinocyclocheilus rhinocerous. Next base: position 4,570 of record NW_015645861.1, on the reverse strand, counting down.
TCACGGATCTCGTCGCTCCTCCACTGGAAGAGCCTCATGAGAGAGACAACATGCTGGTTAAATATGTGTGTTAAACCGATTACTCTACCACAGTACTTCCTTATGCATGCTACAGAGTGCATACTGCATACTGTGGCATTTTAAAAAAAGAACGTGAAAAAGAATGTTTAAATGTCATACTATGGCATCTAAAAGAAAAAGAACATGTATAAAATAATAGTAAGCAATAACAATATGCAGTCCTGATCTCTCATTTTTTTTTATCTCGGCAGAGTTTCAGGAACTCCCTGAAGGATTTGAGAGATGTTGGTTTTCTTCAGGTTAAAGTGATCAAGGCCACTGACCTCATGGCTGCTGATCTAAATGGTATTTATTATTTGTTGATTACACAAAGAGTCTTTTTTAGTCATGAGTAAGGGTGTGAGCATCAACAACCACATTCACTGGATCTTCTGTATATGTGTTTAGGAAAGAGTGACCCATTTTGTGTTCTGGAATTGGGAAACAACCGGCTGCAGACCCACACCATATACAAGACCCTCAACCCTGAGTGGAATAAAGTCTTTACATTGTCAGTATCAAGATTTATTAATGTACTCTACCATTCCATACTTTACCATACTTTATGGTCAGTAAGATTAACATTAATTAATAAAGTTGATACTTTTATTGGATGCAAGAATACATTAAATTGATCAAAAGTCACAGTAAAGACATTTATAATGTTAAAATTTTTATTTCAAATAAACACTGCTCTTTTGAAATATGTGTGCATCAAAAAATTCTTAAAAAATGTATTACCGGATCCAGAAAAAAAAAAAAAACTGTTTTCAACTATGATAATAATATGATTTCTTGAGCAACAAATCAGCATATTAGAATGATTTCTGAAGGCTCATGTGACACTGAAGACTAAAAATTGGCTTTACCATCACATGAATAAAGTACATTTTAAAATGTATTGAAATAGAAAACTGTTATTTTAAATTGCAATTATTCACAGTATTACTGTTTTCGTGAGCATGAGACTTTCAAAAACATGAAACAATCTTACAAACCACAAACTTTTAAACAGTATTCTACATATTATTCTGTATTATCAAATTAATAGTGACATTTATTCCAATTCTCTTGTTGACCAGCCCAGTAAAAGACATTCATGAGGTTCTGGAAGTGACTGTGTTTGATGAGGATGGAGACAAAGCCCCAGATTTCTTGGGGAAGGTGGCCCTTCCTTTAATCTCGGTAAGTGCAGAACATTGACATAATTTGTGACCCTGGACCACAAAACCAGTCATAAGGGTCAATTTTTCGACATTGAGATTTATACATCAGATAGGACAGGACAAGGACAATTAGGATAGGACCATATTTGGCCGAGATACAACTATTTGAATATCTGGAATCTGAGGGAGCAAAAAAATCAAAATATTGAGAAAATCACCTTTTGAAGTTGTCCAAATGAAGTTTGTAGCAATGCATATTACTAATCAAAAATTAAGTTTTGATATATTTACAGTAGGAAATTTACAAAATATCTTCATGGAACATGATCTTTACTTAAAGGGGTCATATGATGCTATTTTAAAGATCATTATTTTGTGTATTTGGTGTAACAGAATATGTTGACACGCTTTAATGTTCAAAAAACACATTATTTTTTAAAATACTGCCTCTCTCAAACACGTCGTTTTCAACAAAGCCCCCTCCTTTGACAAGCGCAGTCTGCTCTGATTGGCCAGCTGACCCAGTGGGGGCGTGTTAGAACGAGCCGTTTTAGGTAGGCATGGCTGACTCTTAACTTTTATAAAGAATATCTCTTTGGATTTGAGACTTTAGTCTTTGCAACTTTACAGATCTTCTTTATGCACAAAGAGCTTGTAACACTCCAAAGAGAAAGGAAAACTTATCGCATATGACCCCTTTAATATCCTAATGATTTTTGGCATAAAAGAAAAATCTATAATTTTGACCCATACAATGTATTTTTGGCTATTGCTACAAATATACCCCAGCGACTTAAGACTGGTTTTGTGGTCTAGGGTCACATTTACTTAAATACCTACATTTTTCTTCTTAAAATTTTAGAGCAGTGGTGTTGAATTGTAATTAATATGTTTGAATTTTGTTTAATGTTTTTTTTTTATTACAACAGATACGTAACGGTCAGCAGGTTGCTTGTCCTCTGAGGAAAGAGAATTTGGGAGGACTGTCTAAAGGAACCATAGTACTGGAGCTGGAAGTCATTTTCAATTCTGTGAGTCTTGACTGATAATAACAACAAAGAGATTACACCTTTATTCAGTAGTTCAGTATGATCAGCCAAGCAGAATATGAAACGGCCAAGTCACATTTATTCATACAGCACTTTATACAGTTTAGATTGCTTCACGTTCACATACATATATAAATATCATATATTAAAATCCGTCAGTTATGAACCAATTTGATTGCAGCTATTAAAGCAGCTCTACAGAAGATAATAGTGCCATTATTTAGATCAAAAATACTGAGCTCAGATACATTTTCAGCACCTGATGTATATTCTTGTATGTACTGTATCTGTAAAATAGTTCATATGCTCAGAGATTGTATATTTAATAGTTTGAATTGTTCAATGCCTTGGCCAGATCAAAGCAAGCATCAGGACCTTCACACCTAGAGAACAGAAGTTTATGGAGGACAATGCCAAGTTTTCTAAGAAGGTATGATGTTCAGAAATATTATAGCACCAGTAGAGTATAGTATAAGTTGGGTAACATCCACACAGAAATGTGTCAATGTATGAGCTGCTAACTATCTAACAACCACCAGGTTCTTGCCAGGAATGTTCTTCGTGTGAGGAACCTTTATCGTGCTGTGTGCCACGCCAACCAGTTCATCAAGAGCTGTTTCCAGTGGGAAAGTGTGCAGAGGAGCATCATAGCATTTCTGGTTAGAAATTCATTCATTCATTCAGTCAATTCATGATTGTTTAATTAGATTTTTGTGGTATTATATGATTTGGAAATAAATCATATAAATGCTAGGTTCCCTTTCAGTCGGTCACTCTCGACGTCACGTCAGATGACCGACGAATTGGGATCTCGCTTAGAGAGACCAATCTACTTAGAGTGTAAACTAAACGAGCCAATGCACATTGGCATGCGATTATTGCATCCAGCTGCCGCTGATCACAGCGTGAGTATAAGTAGGCAGCAGATACAGCGCATATTCAGCTTTTCGCTTCGGAGCCGAGCGGTTCTATCGTTCTGCTCCTGACCTTCTGCTGGGTCGAGTAAAGACTACAGTCGAGTCAAGCACGCACTTCGAGGGCTCTCGTGCTGGTGGTACGGCGCTTCAGCGGCGGTGGTTTTCCCGTTTCGAGTGGGTTGCACACAGCAGGCTGCACTACCCCTGTGTGTGTTGCAGACGGCCATCTCCCCTGTGCGCCTCAGCACACTAAAAGAGCTTTTTCCCCTAAAAGAGCAATTTCGGGTGCGCCTTTTTAAAGACGACGTTGCGTGGCAAACGTGACGTTACGTCTTTGTAAAGACGATGTGGGTCTTACTATAGACAATGTATCACCCGAGCGTTTCTGGATGCGGTCGTTACCTGGCGCCGGGTGATGGTCACGATCGCTGCCTCTCGTGCCTGGGCATGAAGCACGCTGAGGTGGCTTTCGTGGATGACCCATGCTCCCATTGCGGTGTTATGACCATCTCGGAGTTGCGGACCAGACTCCGTTACCTGCAAGGGGGCGGAGTGCCCGTGCCACTGCCTAGATCTGGGGTTCCCTCTGGTGGCAGCCGGGGGTACCCTTTTTCTGGCAGTGGGCGGACTGGTCTCACGGTCACGGTGAGGAATTCCCCTCCAACAAGGAAGGGGATGCCCCAGCCAGCCGGCACTTCGAAGCCAGTGGAGCCCTCGAAAGAGCAGGCTGGATCCTCCCGGGGGATACCACCTGTTTCTTCCGAGGCTCCCCCCGACGATCGGATGTCGATTGCAGCATCGGAGGGTGAGCCAGAGCTTTCTGGAGAGGAGGATTCAGCTGCGCTGCTCTCCTCCGGGACTGTAGCAATGCCTGAATCGGATCCAGAAATAATGGCTATGCTTTCCCGGGCCGCCGAGAGAGTCGGGCTCGAGTGGAATCTTCCACCGCGTCCCGAACCCTCAAGGTTGGACGATTGGTTTCTCGGGGTGGCCCGTGCTGGTTCTCAGGGCCCCACCCCAGTGCCTTTCTTCCCGGAGGTGCATGAGGAGCTCAACAGGTCGTGGACGGCACCTTTTTACTGCCGGAAGCCGATCTGCTGGTTCCTCCTCCCTCACCACCCTCGATGGTGGGGCAGCCCCCTCCCGGGTCTGTAGGTACTCGACTGGCCAGCGATGCTTATACGACCTGTGGAGAAGCGGCGAGCAAGCGGCCCTGAGACGGGCGACCCAGAGATGGAGGAAGTTGCTCTTCGGGAGGTGGTGAATGCACCACTCCCTCCCCCGGAGGAGGGCCGGGCGGAGAATCTTTTGTTTCCTTTTTTCCTCCGCTGACAATACTCGACAGAAGAGCAAATTCCTCTATCTCTGGGTCCCCAGA
>NW_015645860.1:465-822 GCF_001515625.1 Sinocyclocheilus rhinocerous | reverse complement strand
CCCTTTAAGAACTTTAACATTTGTAAATAGTTAACACCTAATTTATATCATTAGAATTAACATTTTAATTAAATTAAAATTAATTAGAACTAAACATTTAAAGAGAAAGACACCATTAAAGCTATTCTGTTAAATTATCCTTTGCCCTAAGGAAACTCTTGCATGGAATTCAGAGTTTAAAGGGGTCATATGATGCGATTAAAATTGTTCCTTTTTGAAGTGTGTGTTACACGCTCTTGGTGCATAAAGAAGATCTGTAAAGTTGCAAAGACTAAAGTCTCAAATCCAAAGAAATATTCTTTATAAAAGTTAAGATTCAACCACACCTACCTAAAACGGCTCGTTCTAACACGCCCC
>NW_015645860.1:0-161 GCF_001515625.1 Sinocyclocheilus rhinocerous | reverse complement strand
GGATCGGCTTTCACCGTGGACGAAGCGGAGTCCAGCCCGGGGTCGTCACATGTGGTTGCCGCAAGCCCGCCGGCCATTCCTCACTCTAGGCCGCCGGCCACCGCTCACTCTAGCCCGCCGTGTGTTTCGCTGTGAAAGCAAAACTACTTTGTTTGGCCTTC
>NW_015645859.1:0-540 GCF_001515625.1 Sinocyclocheilus rhinocerous | reverse complement strand
AGACTTGGAAGACAGGCAGGCCTGGGTGATCGGTCCCAGAGTCCATTCCAGGATGGCAGACCGCCAGAGAGCAGTGAGGCAGCGAAGTAGGAGGCCGGAGGTAAGTAGTGGTGGCCTGACACTCCTCACCACTCCACAGCCACTCCACACTCAGGATGTATCAGGCACTGCACAGGCCTAGCAGCGTGGCAGACCCGGGGAGATGACCAGTAGCTCAGCCTGCAAGTCAGAACAGGGCAAAACAGGACAGGACTAGACTGGGGACTGACAAGAAACTTAATACAAACACAACGAACAATCTGGCGGGGAGAATTCAGGAACACGACGAATAGGAGTGATAGCAAACACGCAAGTTGAAACAATGAACTGACAATACAAGAGAGGAAGGGAGCACAATATAAATGGGCAGAGAACAGGAGGAACAGGTGACAACACTCAGACAAACGAGGAGTGAACAAGGGGGCGTGGCAACGGGAAACAAGGAGGCAGGACGACAGAAGCACATGGCAGACAACAACAAAGACAGAGCCATGTGCTCAC
>NW_015645858.1:2035-2612 GCF_001515625.1 Sinocyclocheilus rhinocerous | reverse complement strand
AAATATTTGTTGTTTGTCTCAATACATTGGGTTAATTTAAAAATAGAGTGATTAAATAAAAAAAAAAAATTCTATTGCTCTTTGTTTTAAAAAAGGTTATAAAAATGTCAATAATTATCGATACCGAATGATATGAAACATTATATCGTTGATACATTTTTTAGCTGTATCGCCCAGCCCTGTTTTGACACGACATAAATATTATCACACTTTTGAAAGATATTTAATTGTAATTTGAATTATGGGACTGCGAATGCTGTGAAGTCATGTAATCCATATTTAAAGTTTTTCTATGGCTAGTGTATGTAAATTAAATGCTGCCACTTTTATTGATAGGAATGGTAGAGAGGGAACAGGGTATCACATATAGAGAAGAAGAGGAATGGCTTCAGGAAATGCTGCAAGATTCATGTCACCTGCTAACCACTAAGTCGGGCTCCTGAATGAGTTTTGTGGTCTGACTGACTGTCTTCCATTAAGTAGATACAGTAAATGTTGCAATAAAGTGGGCAGCAGTTTAAGCCAGCAACTTGACTATTATAAATGTTTGTTTGTAGAGTTTTTTTTTTTTTTTGCA
>NW_015645858.1:0-1019 GCF_001515625.1 Sinocyclocheilus rhinocerous | reverse complement strand
ATATAACATTCCAGTTGAGAAATGCAATAAAATACGATGTTTTGTTTGTTATATTTCAATATTCCAGAGAATATTATTCAGTGAATTAACATTATCCAGTGAATTATTCTTCACTCTTTAGCCTATTAAACATCTTATAAACCTACTAAAACTGTATTTTAAAATGAAGTTGATATGACTCCTTTCCTTTATTTATTTTCTCCATTTGAAAACATTAGACATTCTACATTTATTTTGCTTATTGTTAATATTAGTGTTGTTGCTGTTGATGCTTTTTATAAATAATTTTTTTTTATTGTTGTAATATGAAGATTAAATTTAACATGAAAGACTGCTAATTTTCAACACTTTTTTTTAAGATGACTGAAAGGAGGAGAAACCAAAGTGAAGTATGTTCTTACTTCACTCAGTCATTTATTTACTTTATAACAGTAAATAAATATCGGTTCTGCATATCGGTTATCGGGCACATAAAATGCAAATAATTGGTATCTGTATCGGTTATAAAATATCAATATCAGTCGATCACTAGTATTAATAGAGCTGTTGTAGTGTAATTATTATTATCATTATTATTGTCTTTATTTTATTTTACAGAACAACAGTAAAATTACAATACTAACATTTATGAATGTTGATGGAGTTGTTGCTTTTTCTCTGCTTTCAGTGCTTCTTTTTGTTGACAACAGCAGATTTATAAATGATTCTCATTACAAATTTAGGAAGATGTTTGTCGCACGTATCACATTGTCACATGCCTTTTAAAAAATTCACAAAAATGTTGCTAAGCAACTGACAAGTAACAACGTTTCAGCGCAGATTTTCCTCGCGCTTTGGACTTTGAGCCCTGGCGCCGCAAGCTCGTGCAGCGCTGTCAGAATACATGCAATTCATGCATGCATTAGAATATATAACATTCTGCAGTTTATTTACTAATCGTTTGATGCCATTTCGTGATTTCAATCTTCACACAGTAGCCTAAACACCAGCAGCATCAGCCACTTTTTCTTCTCATCGGA
>NW_015645857.1:0-496 GCF_001515625.1 Sinocyclocheilus rhinocerous | reverse complement strand
AAAAATTAAGGGGTATGAATACATTCGCAAGGCACTGTATATACAGTATCTCACAAAAGCGAGTACACCCCTCACATTTTTTGAAATATTTTATTATATCTTTTCATGTGACAACACTGAAGAAATGACACTTTGCTACAATGCAAAGTAATGAGTGTACAGCTTGTATAACAGTGTAAATTTGCGGTCCCCTCAAAATAACTCAACACACAGCCATTAATGTCTAAACTGCTGGCCACAAAAGTGAGTACACCCCTAAGTGAAAATGTCCAAATTGGGCCCAAAGTGTCAATATTTTGTGTGGCCACCATTATTTTCCAGCACTGCCTTAACCCTCTTGGGCATGGAGTTCACCAGAGCTTCACAGGTTGCCATTGGAGTCCTCTTCCACTCCTCCATGACGACATCACGGAGTTGGTGGATGTTAGAGACCTTGTGCTCCTCCACCTTACGTTTGAGGATGCCCCACAGATGCTCAATAGGGTTTAGGTCTGGA
>NW_015645856.1:502-594 GCF_001515625.1 Sinocyclocheilus rhinocerous | reverse complement strand
CTGTTTCCCCGTTAAGCCCAGGGAGGGCTCCTGATCCCCAGTTTATCCCAGGGAGGGCTCCTGTTCCCCAGTTAAGGCCATGGCTCCTGATC
>NW_015645856.1:0-331 GCF_001515625.1 Sinocyclocheilus rhinocerous | reverse complement strand
GGAGGGCTCCTGATCCCCAGTCAAGCCCAGGGAGGGCTCCTGATCCCCAGTCAAGCCCAGTGTCGGCTCCAGCCCCAGAGCTCGCTCCAGTGTCGGCTCCAGCCCCAGAGCTCGCTCCAGTGTCGGCTCCAGCCCCAGAGCTCGCTCCAGTGCCCGCTCCTTGTAAGCGCTTTCTAGAGCGTTATCTAATGCCCGCTCCTCCAGAGCACCGCCCAGGATTCCTAGATTTCCCCAAGAAAATTTTTTGGAAGGGCCATATACCCATGGCTCAGCCAGCTAAGGCCCCGGAGGATCCGCCATGGCCTCCTGAGTCCCCTGCTCCGCCATGGCT
>NW_015645855.1:0-917 GCF_001515625.1 Sinocyclocheilus rhinocerous | reverse complement strand
TGAAATTAAATTACTGGTTGATATGTCCCGATCTCAATAAAGTTTGCACATGCTTTTAAGTCCGTGAACTGCTTTTGGTCCGTGAATTAGATCTCGCTCGGGACGCGCGCTGTCTGTGGAGGTTTGGCCAGGACCGGTTCCAGAATTAAATCAACATATTTTATGTTCCGTCCATTGCCAATCACTGCTATTTCGAGAGTGAATCCCGCATAAATATGCGGATGTCATTCCCGAAACTTTGCAGGGTTGTAGCCTATGTGTCCGAAAAACTAAAGTTTCATACAAATTCTGAATGGATTATACCCTAGAAAGTGCGCAAAGCGCGCTCCCTTTATCACTTAAAAGTGTCACTCATCTTCGCTCATCGAGATCTTACAAAGTTCCGTTATAATCAATGAAGCTCTCTAAACTGCACAATGAATCTCTTATTTACATCGCATCTGCACTTAGTCATGAGATGATTCACGAGCGTGCAAAACTGCACATAAAAACTGCGGCGCTTTCAGTGGTGAGTGAATTCTGACAAAACGTTTTTGAATGGCCATTGTGTTTAAGAAATCAGCAGATATGTCTGTGATTGGTTACATTGCTCAACGCTGCAAAAACACATTAAGGGTATTAAACGCTTGGCTAAGCGCTCCAATTGCAGCGGGCCCAACATCAGGGATTCCATGACTAACAATTTGGGGGGGCAATTGTATATAATATAAATATATTCCAATAATATACAAAAAATTGTATATGATACAAATATGTATATATACACACACACACACACACTACCGGTCAAATTTAATGTTTTTAAAAAAAGTCTCTTCTGCTCTCCAAGCCTGCACTAATTTGATCCAAAGTACAGCAAAAACAGTAAACATTTTTGAAATATTTTTACTATTTAAAATAACTGTTTTCTATTTGAA
>NW_015645854.1:0-630 GCF_001515625.1 Sinocyclocheilus rhinocerous | reverse complement strand
TTCAAATGTAAGAAACATTATTCATATGTACGCTTGCATTCTCTTCCTTTGCTTAGGAAAGGTAAGAAAGCAATACTGTACATAAAAGCTGTAAACTAATCATTCTGTGCATAGAAGTTCTAACAAAATCTGTTGTGCAAAAAACTTTTAACACGGTAAGAATTGTCTCTCTGCATTGCAAATAAGATTTCTTTACAAATGTAAGAAACATTATTCATATGGGCAAGGTTCTTAATTAATTTTGCATAATCAAACAATATCTCATTGAGAAAGAAGCTTTACAGCATATGAATGCTTCCATTCTCTTCATTTGCTTAGAAACACTAACACAGCAGTTCTGTTCATAGAAGCTCTAAAAAGAATTGTCTCTCTGTATTGCAAGTATGATTTTATTTCAAATGTAAGAATTTATTCATATGGGCAAGTTTTGTTCTTAATTTTGCATAATCAAATATATCTCATTGAGAAAGAAGCTTTACAGCATATGTATGCTTGCTTTCTCTTCATTTGCTTAGAAACACTAACACAGCAGTTCTGTTCATAGAAGCTCTAAACTAATCATTTTGTCCATAGAAGCTCTAACATATGTTGTGCATAAAACTTCTAACATTGTAATTATTCTCTCTGCAT
>NW_015645853.1:0-467 GCF_001515625.1 Sinocyclocheilus rhinocerous | reverse complement strand
TAAAAAACAAAAACTTATATTTAACGACCAAAAAATGCTCCAAACTTTTTTCTAAATTAACTTCCGAAACGAAAGAAACGAAATATAATCACTTTGCCATTACATACAAAACTGAACTATTTTAATATAGCTGAAACAGTAGTATAAGCTGTTTTGGGAGAACGGGGAAAAAAGACGGACTCGGGCCGGTAATTCTGATAAGCTGTCGGACACGGCCGGGCTAGGGCCTGAATGTCATATATTTGAGGCCCGTGCAGGGCTCTAGCCTGAACATCTTCAAGTGAGTGGCGGGGCAAACCGAAAGTTGATGCCGAAAGTCCAGCACTCTCCTACCTTCACTGCTGCGACTACTCTTGTTTGTATGTGTTCCTTCGCTGGCATTTTCCACATTTGTTTTTTCTCCCTTAATAACAAATGTGTCAATTCTGATGCTCAATTTTACCGAACTAATGGCTGCTGATGACTAT
>NW_015645852.1:0-1548 GCF_001515625.1 Sinocyclocheilus rhinocerous | reverse complement strand
GTGTTCAGAGCTAATAGTGAAATGGCTGCCTCTGAAGCTAAGAAAGTAAGAATATATTACATTTGTTGTTGGGCTGAATTGGCCTTTTTGGAGAATGTTTGGGCTAACACTAAATTATAATGTCTGACCCCTTTTTTCTTAGTAATGGATGATGTAGACGGTGATCTTGCTGACTTCATTGGCTCTGTGCTGCCAAATTCAAGTTCAAAAGACCTAGTGTTAGAGACTCTCCAGACCTTAGGTGTGGAAACCCTGGAAGATCTGAAATATGTCCAGGAGCCAGATCTTATTAACGTCCTGAGGCCAATTGAAGCTAGAAAATTAATTTCACAGATTAAAGCTTTACGCAAGTATACTTAATTGTAAGTAAATGTATGTAAACATTAAAATATTATATCCTCACAACATAATGGATCAATTCTAATATTTTAGCTTTGCAAAGCAATTGATAGCAAGCCTAATTCCTATTATGTCTCTTCTATCCAGCTGAGAAAGATGCCAGTGAGATTCCTGATCAGCCTACCAGAGCTCAGCCGAATGTAACGCCATGCAGAGAGCGTTCATCTACAAGTATGTGTGATTAAATCTTCTGTCTGAATAAAAAAAAAAAAACATGACATTTTCGATTGATTCCTTTAAAGGATTAGTTCACTTCCAGAAAAAAAATTACAAATAATTTACTCACCCCCTTGTCATCCAAGATGTTCATGTCTTTCTTTCTTCAGTCGTAAAGAAATTGTTTTTTGAGGAAAACATTGCAGGATTTTTCTCCATATAGTGGACTTCTATGTTGCCCGCGAGTTTGAACTTGGGCTTGCTGGGGATTCTAGTAAACCCTTAAATATATCTAGCTGAAGGTTTAACGCATTTTCTGCCATTAGACCTTCATCAGGGAAGTACTAGTAATTTAGTTCCACCCTACATTTTTTAAAAGTTAATTTAAAGGGTAGTTAAGCAGAAAGAAAAAACTGCCAAGTAATCACCATTGTCATTCCAAACTTTTGTTCATTTTTAGAACACAGATATTTGTTGAAAGTTGTCAGCTGTTTATGTCCATACAATGAAGGTGAATGGTAACCAACAAGTTGACGCTCTATCATCAATGCAATCCACATTACTCATGTTGTTTAATCCAAGGCTTCTGAACAAATGTGGGCACTTTATATGACAAGTAGATCGATTATTAATGGTTATAGTATCAAATTATAACCTATATTAGTGTACATCCATACATAAAAGTTACTTTACAGCCTTGACTTTACAGCCTTGTATTGTATACGTATGAGAGTTAGATTGTTACAACTGCATTTTTATAGTGATTGTGTTGCTTCAGAAAACTGGGGTTACACTTGTGCCATACTGAATGACTTGGAAGTGTAACTAGAAAATGTATGTCCTGTAGAAAAAAGGTGTATGCACGTATATATGCGACCCATAGATGAATAGATCAGTTAAATTGTTCACTCAGGAATCAACTCATTAAATGAATGGACATTAAATAAATGTTACGGAGAGCGCTTCTGTTACTCTCTCTTCGGGCCACCAGAG
>NW_015645851.1:0-1224 GCF_001515625.1 Sinocyclocheilus rhinocerous | reverse complement strand
ACCCTTGATGTAACTAAATGATGCACATTTGAGGTTACCTGAGAATTTTTTTTTTACAGTGCTGTGCTACTTACCAATAAATTTTGGACAGCTAGTTGATTCGCATCCTCACTAAGGCCGTGGAGGAACTGGGCTTAGACTGTTCGGCTCCGGAAGAGCCAGCCCACAGCCACTTAGATGAGTGGTACCTGCCAGGATTATGAATTACCTTTCGGCTCCGGAAGAGCCAGCCCACAGCCACTTAGACGAGTGGTACCTGCCAGGATTATGAATTACCTCGACAATTGGTTTGTGTTAGCTAGATCGGAACAGGAACTCATTGCTCACAGGTCGCTGTTGCTCAGCCACCTGGAGCAGCTTGGGCTAAAAATAAATTTAGCCAAGAGCTCTCTATCTCCCAGCCAGCGAGTCGTCTTCCTGGGGACAGTTATCGATTCAGCCCAGATGCAGGCATGGATTATGCTGGTCCTGGGGACAGTTATCGATTCGGCCCAGATGCAGGCCTGGTTTACTTCGGAACGCTCACTGACAATTTAGCATCAATAGTGGCATAATTCAGATTGGAGATGTCTCTTCCCTTGAGAGTTTTCCAGAGGATGCTCGGCCTCATGTCAGCCACCTCCTCTGTGATTCCTCTGGGCCTGCTTCACATGCAGCCCCTCCAATATTGGCTCAAAGCCCATGTACCGTCCCACGCTTGGCGCTTGGGACGTTTTCATCTCAAGGTAACCCACCACTGCATCAGAGCAGTGGCCCCTTAGAAAACCCCTCACCTGTTTCAGTCAAGCGTCCCGTTGGGACTGACCTCCAGAAGGAAGGTGGTTACGACAGATGCCTCCAACTCGGGTTGAGGAGCACTGTACGAGGGCAGACCGGCCTCCGGCTCCTGGTCAAACTGGGAGCAACGCTTGCACATCAACTGCCTTGAAATGATGGTGGGATTTGTAGCCCTAAACGCAACGCAATTCAAAACGTATTTATAACATGAAAAAAAAACTCCAACATCTGTCATATTAAGTACGGTTCTTTAATTTGTTGTAACAGCATCTTTGTCTGTATACTTTACAGTCATGTCTTTGTTGACAGTTTTCCTAATTTTTCTATTTTTCCATAAGCCATTATTAATGCAATGACATTTATATGTAGCCCTGCCCAATGTAATAAGACAATAAAATTGATACCTAAAAATAGATAGATGGATATTTCACTCCAAAAAGTTTTTGG
>NW_015645850.1:0-487 GCF_001515625.1 Sinocyclocheilus rhinocerous | reverse complement strand
ATTTAACTGTTAAATACACTTTACACAGTTTGTTTATGCAGCATACGAGGTCGTTTCTGCCTTGTTTTAATCGAGTACAGCACTGTTTGTGTGTTTGTGAATAATTGTGTCGATGTTTGGAGTGATGATAATGTTACTGAATGTCTCGTTAGGAATGGATGTGAACTGATATCAAGTTTTGCTGCTGCTATTTTTTATAACATTATTCCTCTTTTGAGGTTTATCTTTCGCAGATCAAATTTGTTATAGTTAGTTTACGTGGTTAAAATTAAGAAAGATACTGCCAAATACTTAATATAATTAGTCTGTATGCCACGTGGGTATTTTAAATCCATGCAGAAATATGAAGAGATTTATAATATATACAACTGGAAATATTACATTGTTGCTTTCGGTACTCTTTCTGTTTAAATAATATTTTATGATCACTGTCAATTACTGTCCATATACAACTATAACATGTTAATAATTTAATTACTTTAATTGC
>NW_015645849.1:450-529 GCF_001515625.1 Sinocyclocheilus rhinocerous | reverse complement strand
TTTCCACACAAATGACATGAATGTGGCTTCTCTGTTGTATGAACTCTCTGGTGTTTCTTCTGGTATGAAGCTCTCAAAA
>NW_015645849.1:0-119 GCF_001515625.1 Sinocyclocheilus rhinocerous | reverse complement strand
CTTTCTCCTCATTATCTTCAATCAACTCTGCAACAAAAGTAAAAAACAGTAAATCTAAATGAACTTGTTAAACATGTGGGAAGTCGTGGCCTAATGGTTAGAGAGTCGGACTTGTAACC
>NW_015645848.1:474-636 GCF_001515625.1 Sinocyclocheilus rhinocerous | reverse complement strand
TATGAGCAATATCACTTGAGTACGAGAGCGATACCGGCTCTATATGTTATATGTTATGTATATACGGCTCTGTGATTAGGCCAGAGGCACGAGGCCACAGGCAATTACAGCCGCTGATATAGAGCCGGTATCGCTCGAGTACGAGAGTGATATTGCGTTTAT
>NW_015645848.1:0-144 GCF_001515625.1 Sinocyclocheilus rhinocerous | reverse complement strand
CGCATCCAAATGAGAGAGAGAGAGACCGCGAAGCTAGACGTTTCTTCTTATATTAACTAACGTACTCTATAATTAGCTCAGTGAATTAAAAAACAAAACAAAAAAAAACATAGACCCAGCTAGAACAAGCGGAGTGATACAAAA
>NW_015645847.1:0-449 GCF_001515625.1 Sinocyclocheilus rhinocerous | reverse complement strand
CTGATTTAATGCTTGAAAAACATGTATTATGTTGAAAACAGTGGTGCCGTTTAATATTTTTGTGTGAAACATGATACTGTTTTCTTTTCAGGATTCTTTACATTTAAAAATAAACCTTTTGTAACAATCTAAAAGTCTTTGCTGTCACTTTTGATCAATTTTAATGTGCTCTTCCTGAATAAAAGTAGTAAATTCTTTAAAATCAATCTTACTGAACCCAAACTTTTGACTGTTTATTATATTAATTATATTATATCATATCATATTATATTTAGTGCTGTCAAACGATTAATCACGATTAATCGCATACAAAATAAAAGTTTTTGTTTGCATAATATATGTGTGTGTTCTATGTATATTTATTATGTATATATATGAATACACACACGTACACTATATATTTGGAAAATATTTACATGTATTTACATGTTTATGTTTATATTCATAAA
>NW_015645846.1:0-549 GCF_001515625.1 Sinocyclocheilus rhinocerous | reverse complement strand
TAATTAAAATGAAAAGATTAGGAATATCAGGGAAAATGTTCAGATAGGTGAAAGAATTTTTCTCGATAGGGTCGATAGAGGTGAGAGTGGGAAAAACTTTTTCAGCAAGTTTTTTGGTGGATAATGGAACGCCACAAGGAAGCGTTATAAGTCCTCTGTTGTTTTCAATAATGATTGATGATGTATATAATAATATTGGGCAAGGTATAGGGAAATCTTTGTTTGCGGATGATGGGGCAATGTGGAAAAGAGGTAGAAATGTTGAATATGTTGTGAAACAGTTGCAGGAAACAATCAAAAGAGTGGAGCAGTGTTCTTTGGAATGAGGATTTAAATTTTCTGTAGCAGGGGTTTTGGAAAGGGGGTTTAAATTTTTCTTTTAAAAAAAAAAAACACTCTTCTTTACAAGGAAAAAAATTGGAGCAGAGGTCAAACTGTATTTATATGGCAAGGAGCTGGAAAGGATAGAATCATTAAAATTTTTAGGAGTGTGGTTCGATGCTTGGCTCACATGGAAGGTACATATTGATAATGTCATAAACAAGTGTA
>NW_015645845.1:0-1266 GCF_001515625.1 Sinocyclocheilus rhinocerous | reverse complement strand
AGATTAAACTATTTGTGCATATAACTCGATATATTGCGTTTGAATCCCTTGTTCCCTTGGAACCGGGCATAAACGATACGATAGACATCACTGATTCTTACTTGTAGATCTCGGAGACATCTAGAAAATACTGACATTTTGGGCGACGCGAATGAAAACGGAAACTGATATCCCGACTTCTGGCGACAGCGGAAGTTCGTCGCTATGCTTGTGCACAGAGGCTATGGACTCAGATTAGTTAGCTGGCCCAGTGTGTTGTGATTCGCTAGATTCGCGCCTAGTGTCTAAATAAACGGCACGCCCCTCAGCTCAATGCAGTGCATTGCGGAGGTTTTACATGCGGAGGTTTTAGTTCTGATAATTAACACCTCTGTTTTTTCAGAATTTAGCAGTAAGAAATTACTCGTCATCCAGTTTTAATAGTTAGTTACCTTTTAATATATGGTTTATGGTAGCAAGTACATCGGGTGTTATGGGAAGTGTTCCCGGTTCCGGTTGTCCTAATTAATGCAGCCTAAAAATCCTTTAACGGATTTGAATATTAGAAATGTGTTAGTGTGTTATGTGTAAGCCAGATTAAAGAGATGGGTCTTTAATCTTTTGTGTGTTATGTGTAAGCCAGGTTAAAGAGATGGGTCTTTAATCTAGATTTAAACTGACAGAGTGTGTCTGCCTCCCGAACAATGTTAGGTAGGTTATTCCAGAGTTTGGGTGCTAAATAGGAAAAGGATCTGCCGCCCACAGTTGATTTTGATATTCTAGGTATTATCAAATTGCCAGAGTTTTGAGAACGTAGTGGATGTGAAGGACTATAATGGAATAAGAGCTCGTTCAAATACAGAGGTACTAAACCATTCAGGGCTTTATAAGTAATAAGCAAGATTTTAAAATCTATATGATGTTTAATAGGGAGTGCAGTGCAGTGTAGTGCAGTGTTGACAAAACCGGGCTAATATGGTCATACTTCCTGGTTCTAGTAAGAACTCTAGCTGCTGCATTTTGGACCAGTTGGAGTTTGTTTATTAAGCGTGCAGAACAACCACCCAAACTTTACAATAATCTAACATTGAGGTCATGAACGCATGAATTAACATTTCTGCATTTGACATTGAGACCATAGGTCGTAATTTAGATATATTTTTGAGATAGAAAAATGCAGTTTTACAAATGCTAGAAACGTGGCTTTCAAATTAAAGATTGCTATCAAATAGCACACCTAGATTCCTAACTGATGTCGAAGAATTGACAGAGCAGCCATCAAGTGTT
>NW_015645844.1:0-785 GCF_001515625.1 Sinocyclocheilus rhinocerous | reverse complement strand
AAAATTTCAAATCTGTAATTAATTATGAAATTAACTTAACAATTTAAAATCCCTACAGATAGTAAGTCGTTACTACCTACTTATGTTATGTCAATCATAAGAGCAATTATAATTAAATTAATTAACTGTATCATTGAATAGGGAAACCCAACCCTATTTAACTATTTACTGAAATTAAAATTTCAGAGCCCTATTGATAGTTAATGATTAAAAATTCTAATGTTGTTGTCATTAGATAATAAGAGCAATTTATAATTAAATTTATCAGTAGATATTGTTGCTATGTGGAAGCAGAACTGTAATTAATTTGTGAAATGAAATTAAAATTTCAAATCTGTAGTTAATTACGAAGTTAAATTAACGATTTCCAATCCTTAAGTATAGCAAATTAATAATATCTACTGATGTCCCTAAAATTATAAGAGCAGTTATAGCTGAATTAATCACAACATAGCATTAAAGTAATGAGGCTGAGGACCAGGATTAAATTTTAAAACAAAGACAACAACAGCTTTAAGCAAGGGAGAACCTTAAATAAATGCGATTAAAACTCTAACTATGATTGCGTACACAAGGTAATTACGTTCGCGTTTGGGAGTGTTCCAACTATGATTGCGTACACAAGGTTATTACGTTCGTGTTTGGGAGTGTTCCTTTTCAATGAGAGGAGAAGAAGAGAGAGAGGTAGGATGAAATCAGTATGAAATAGCAAAAGATAACGTTCAGATGTAACTGATCACGTCACTTCAACACTTCAAACACTGCACAACACTCTGCATTTGAGA
>NW_015645843.1:0-527 GCF_001515625.1 Sinocyclocheilus rhinocerous | reverse complement strand
CTGGCAGCTGTTGTGCGGCGACCTGTGCTTCCCCCGACAGCAGGGGAGTGAGCCGCACCTCCTCGGGCTCCTCGGGCCACCCACCGGCCTCCGCCGACCTCTGGAAGAGGTCCAGGAACACCTCCGGGTCGTCCTGGGGACCCATCTTGTGGAGAGGCACGTGGGTGGGTGGTGCTGGGGCAGATGTCGTTCCCGCAGCCCGAACCTCCCGGTCAATCCAGCTCCGGAACAGCTCGCGGTCTTCCTGCTGGGCTTGGATGAGGGCATGGAACCGCCGCTCCTGGTCGTCCCTCAAGCCCAGCAGCGATGGATGGTGCTCCTGGTGAAGACCCGCGAGCGATTGGATGACCTCTGCAAATGGCGATCCTGACGGGGACTGCATGCCGGCGTCGGCGTTCTTCTTCCTTCCCGGGTTTCGGCACCAGTGTGATACGGTTCAAGAGGGAGGAAGGAGGAAGACCGGGTCGGCGGACTGGGACGCTAGTTTTTATTTAAGTCTCTCGGTATATACAACAGAACAAGGCGCT
>NW_015645842.1:1600-1734 GCF_001515625.1 Sinocyclocheilus rhinocerous | reverse complement strand
AAGAAGTGCATTTATTCAGTCGCAGAACGACTAAGAACGGGAGACTTTTCAGACGCGCGCTCCACTTCACTTCACTTCAGTGCCAGGCGTAAGTCAAACGAGTGCGGAAACGGTACTGTGCTCAGCGTGCTCTT
>NW_015645842.1:0-1590 GCF_001515625.1 Sinocyclocheilus rhinocerous | reverse complement strand
GCTTACATTTATGTGTCTTTTTGTTCGCTCGGGCAGCCATGTTGCCCCTGAAGCCGGTGTTCTGATAAATAATGCTACCTATTAGATTATGCTACCAACACTGTATTTATCCTACTGTAAGGGTAGGTTTAGGGTTGGGGTAGGTGTACATGTTAATAAAGCCTCACACCTTATTAATATCATGCTGGAAGCAAAATCTGATAGGTAGCACTTTTCGCTATCGAATTATGCTACCATCTGTTTTAATGGGAGGTAGCAAAATCTGACAGGGTAGCACAAATCGTCAGAACACCGGTGCACGCTGTATGGCATTACACCGTGTAACACCTGTATCCTTTCATATCAAAGCGCGAAATAAACTACGTGCATGCAATGTCGTGGTCAGTTAAGTCATGAAGTTACCAAAAAGACGATTAAAGCTGCCTTAAAACTGTGCATGCATGTAATATATTTTATATGAGTCACATTTAAGAACATGTCTTTATCTAACACACCCGATTCAACTCGTCAGCTCATTAATAGAGACTTTAAGACCTGAAGTGGGTCAGAAAAGATAAAAAGATTTGAGAGAAATGCATGCGTGTAGAATCCGCGTCACGTTCAGCAGCGGCAGCCCTTAAAGAAATAGCAGTCAAAATGACCTAATAACAAGCTGCTGTGATGCCTATTAATCAAAGGACAAAGAAAAAAAGAACTTTTATAGCTTTTTATATTTCATTTAGAATTTAGTGTTTGATCATTTCAATTTCTGTATATTTCTGCTGAAGGCCACAGGTAAATATGACATTTATTATAATGGGTTTATTATGTGAAGATAGTTTTAAGTTCACTTAAATTAGAAGTTATTTTTTAAAGTCTAATAAATGTTAAAATTGATAGCAATTTTATAGAGAAATCAGTATTGGTATCATTGATTCTGGCCTTCAGTAAGATGCCATTAAACATTAAAAAATATACTGTCTTTATGTTGTTTGTACATTAATTTGAAGATTGAATGTGAAATTATTGCAATATAAAAGTATATTTAAAAACTTTAATGTTAGGTAGGATTAATCACGCTTAATTTCAGAAAAATGTGCGATTAATTAGTAAAAAAAATTTAATCGATTGACAGCACTAATATATCTATATATATATATATATATATACATACATTTATACATTTATGAACATCGGGCATAGTTCATTTCTCTCGTCAACTGTCAACGATTTAGTAAATAATCCCTTAAATTCCGTTTTTTCCCCACACAAAACTATTGTATATCTGTAAAATCATTAGTATAGCTTTAAAGTCAAAGTAAGTTTTATGATGCTTTTATAGTGCTTTTGTGTCCTTTTTGAAGTTTCAATGTTCAAGATCATGGAAAACCAGCCATCAAATTTTCTCTTTGAAAGTCATGCAAGTCAAGCGGCTCAATATTAGGAATAAATGCTAATAGAATTTCTAATTTTGGGTGAACTATCCCTTTAAAATCTTGGAGGCTGGAGGCCATCTATAAACCTTCTTTACTCAAAGCAGATTTTCTAAGGACGGGGCCTAATATTTCAGAATACAGGTGCATCTCAATAAATTAGAATGTCGTGGAAAAG
>NW_015645841.1:1011-1226 GCF_001515625.1 Sinocyclocheilus rhinocerous | reverse complement strand
TTAAATACATATGGTCATGTAAAATACTTAAATACTCAAATGTGGTAATTCTTATTTTATACAATGGCAAACAAGAAATACCATTAATTGTAATGAACTCTTCTTTTCTTATCTGCATTTCTGTTATTCCAGGAAATTGGCCCAATGCATGCTGTAACTGATTGAAGGTGTTTCCAGGATTCCTTAAAGGGTAAGTTCACCCAAAAATGAAAATT
>NW_015645841.1:0-839 GCF_001515625.1 Sinocyclocheilus rhinocerous | reverse complement strand
TTAAAATTGTCCTGGCTATTCCAAGCTCTATCATTGCAGTCAGCGGGTGTTGCAGTTGAACAGTCCACAAGTCGTCAAATAAAGCGCGCTCATTCATAATAAAATGTGCTTCATACGGCTCCAGGGGGTGAATAAAGGCCTTCTGTAGTGAATCCATGCGTTTTTGTAAGAAAAATATCCATATTTCAAACGTAATAAACACTTTTCTCTTAATTCCGTTATCTTTCTTAAGCGGAATCAAGGTTCAGAACCTTAAGAAAGACATACGAGTAATACATGTCACTCACTTCTGTGGTTTAACCTCAATTTTATAAAGTGATGTGAGTGCTTTGTGCAACACTATTTACCACCTATTTAAAAATAATTTATCCAAAGGTCATTCATGTGACAGCGTCATCTCTTGTGTGAACACAACATTAATGCATTGTGGTGCTCTTGTGAAAGTGCATTGCAGATCAATGTTTTTGTAAATAAAATTGTAAATTATGTTTTTGTTTTGTTTTGTGCAAACGTAGCACTCACATCACTTCATAAAATTGAGGTTAAACCACTGGAGTCACATGGATTACTTTAATGAGGTCTTTCCTACTTTTCTGGGCCTTGAGTATGTAAGTTGCATAGCTGCTTATGGAGGGACAGAAAGCTCTCAGATTTCATCAAAAATATCTTGCAGTGAATCTTTGTGGTACGCATGTTTCATCTTTAGACTTTGCTTGTTTTGAAAGTATGGAATGAATAATGTATGTCTTTATAGTTGCTAAATGTATTTTTAGATGTGGATTTTTTTTAATGCGACTCTGGTTTTACATCTGGTGATATTCAGGGAGAAAGTGAACAAT
>NW_015645840.1:0-545 GCF_001515625.1 Sinocyclocheilus rhinocerous | reverse complement strand
ATGTATTTTAAGTAATTTTAAAGGCTATTGTTCACTTCTATTTTTTTTTTCCACAAAAAAAATTCATTATAATTATAGGGCACTATGAAATCCAATTTCCAAATTCAGTTTTTTTCATTTTCATTTTTCTATACTCTGTTTTAATGGTTAAATTAAATTTTATTCATCAAAAAGCCTGTCTAATTAAAGTCCGCATGAACCGGAAGTTGCTTCCGACTTTATTTCAGTGTAGTGACGTATTTCCAGCTGAAACGGAATATTGAATAGAGGGCATGGTTTTATGTTTGCGCTCCTCCTCTCTGTCTCTCACTCATAGCAATCTAACGGTTGGAGGGGTGTGTTTAAGGATATTCTGCCCAAGCTGTCAAACTGATGTCATCAGAAAAGGAATGCCATTCCAGAGCAGAAGTAAATGTTCAGATTTTGATTAAAGATTACGAAGACAAACAATTTTTTTCAGCGGATTAACTTTACATCATTACATTAATTACATAATTTACATTAATTGTTTACATCAAGACTAGCAATGTGCGCTAGTAAAGTAA
>NW_015645839.1:0-926 GCF_001515625.1 Sinocyclocheilus rhinocerous | reverse complement strand
GTCCGCAGATCCGTTTTCTGTCTAGAAGGCCCCGGCCGAGAGCGCTGCCCCAACGGTCCGCAGATCCGTTTTCTGTCTAGAAGGCCCCGGCCGAGAGCGCCGCCCCGCCCCTTGATCTTTCTGCGGGGGAGTACGGGTCGCGACGCTCTGTTTCTGGGTCTGGCGATATGAGGAGCTAGACGGCTGGGACTGCTCCCGCTCAGCAGTCCCAAATACCTGGGGCCGGCGAGGGAGGAAGCGCTGGAATGCCGCCGCTTGCTTCTTCGCCTCCTGAAACCTCTCGACGACAGTGTCTACTGCGCCGCCGAAGAGGCCAGAAGGCGATAGCGGGGCATCCAGCAGGAAGAATCTGTCCTTATCCTGTAACTCGGACAGATTCAACCACAGGTGTCGCTCCGTGGCCACGAGAGCTGCCATGGAACGGCCGATGGCTCTGGCCGTTTCCTTGGTGGCCCGAAGCGACAGATCTGTGGCCCGACGCAGTTCGGCGACTGCGTCGGATTCCTCTCCCTCCCTAGCGTCCAGGTCTTTTAGCAGGTCGGCTTGGTACGCCTGCAACACCGCCATAGTGTGCAGACATGCACCAGCCTGACCTGCCGCCGTATATGCTTTCCCAACCAGGCTGGATGTTAGTCTTACTGGCCTGGTGGGAAGCTTCGGGGCCTTCAGGGACGATGCTGAGGACGGGGACAGATAGCTCGCGAGCGTCTGTTCCACCGCCGGCACCGCCCCATATCCCTTCTCATTTAGCCCCTTGATGTTCGAGTAATTAGAAACAGAGGGGCTAAAGAGTCGGGACGAATATGGTTTATCCCACGATCTCGAAAGCTCAGAATGGAGATTGGGGAAAAACGGAAGGCCCCGACGTGAAGGTTGCGATTTTGCTCTAAGGAAACGCTCGTCCAACTTGCTTTTGGGACGAGCGT
>NW_015645838.1:377-1447 GCF_001515625.1 Sinocyclocheilus rhinocerous | reverse complement strand
AGCTCTATGACCAATGCATGGCAAAAAAAAAAAATCCCTGGACACTGGATTTATTTTTATTTATATGTCTATATCCCTGGACACTGGATTTATTTTTATTTTTTTCTGCCATATGTCTATTCTAGAGACATTTTGTTACACCTTTACTTAGTGATTATTTTGCCTTATGTCTGTTCTAGAGACATGTTAAAGCTTTTTGATAAAGCTCTAATTGGTTTTATTTTGGAAATATGTTTCAAATTCACACTGAATGCATTAATGACTGTAAAGCATGTCTGTGTGTGTCAAAATCGTGATTAAAATCGAAATCACAAAATTGATCAAAGAAATCGCGATAGGTTTTTTTTGTCCATATCGCACAGCCCTACTTATAACACAGCAAAAGAGGATCTCCCATTCACAAAAATTCAAATCACAAATACTGAAGAAAAACAGCAGGTTGAATGTTAACCACTTTCGTTTCCAAATAAATATAAACTATGATAAAAGCTAATCAGCATACATTGATTAATCCCATGTTGTAGCAAATAATAATAATAAAAAATATATATTGCGACCAAATCATGCGCTCGTGCTAGTCGCAAAAGAGCGACAAGTGGGAAGAATGAGTCTGGAGCCCTGATGTTACAGTTATG
Organism: Sinocyclocheilus rhinocerous; assembly: GCF_001515625.1. Taxonomy (NCBI): domain Eukaryota; kingdom Metazoa; phylum Chordata; class Actinopteri; order Cypriniformes; family Cyprinidae; genus Sinocyclocheilus; species Sinocyclocheilus rhinocerous. Next base: position 812 of record NW_015645838.1, on the reverse strand, counting down.
AAAACGTTTTTATAAATGCTGACAGTACAATACTGGACAATGATGTAATCTGCAGAATTTACACTTCAATTATGAGACTATGGTATAAATAAATTCAACGGTATAACAGTTTCACTGCAATTCATGTTAGAATGTTAGAATTAAAGACATATTACCTTTGCACTTATCTGTACATAGTAAATGCAGTTATTTTTAAGCGGTTGTTGACATCATATCTAAAACGTGATTTAGCAAAAAATAAATAAAAATTACATTACCACTCTAATATGTCTTGCAATATCAGTGCGTGAAAAGGTTATGCGCGATCCTCTTGTTCAATATTCTCCAGGTCTGAATACGGCTCAAATTGATATGGCAATATTGATGACATCCTTAATTATACCGGAGCAGACGGAACTTGCTGCTTTGGCAAGGGGCGTGGCAGTACTGAAACAC
>NW_015645838.1:0-208 GCF_001515625.1 Sinocyclocheilus rhinocerous | reverse complement strand
GGGAGAAAGGTATTGTAATAATGTAAATTATGTGAAAAATAATGCGTTTTTCGAACCACCAAGCATGACAGCGTGTTCTAGTACACCCCCAAAACAAAATCAAGACTGTAAAAGAGCATAATAGGACCCCTTTAATTACAGTTTCTGTACCTGAAATTTGGTATATTTATGCTATTGCTAATTGATTTGTTTGTTCCTATTTTATTAC
>NW_015645837.1:0-1540 GCF_001515625.1 Sinocyclocheilus rhinocerous | reverse complement strand
ATTAAGAAATATATCGTGATATAAATTTTGGCCATATCGTCCAGCTCTACGTTTACCCTTATTTTAAATTATCCATCTTCCAAATCATTTCTAGTCTTTATTTCAGTCACATGAGCTCATGATGTCAGACTGTTTTTGAGTTTTAACTAGATATCCATGAGCAGAGCTGTACACCTACTGTACTTTTCAAACGTTTGGAATAATTAAGATTTTTTAAATGTTTTTGCTAACCAAAGCTCAATTTATGTGTTCAAAAATACAGTAAAAATGTGAAATATTTTTATGATTTCAAACAGCTGTTTTCTATGTGAATCTCTGTTAAACTGTAATGTCTGTCTGTGATGCGCAGCTGTATTTTCAGCATCATTACTCCAGTCTTCAGTGTCACATGATCTTCAGAAATCATTCTAATATGCTGATTTGCTGCTCGAGAAACATTTCTGATTATTATCAATGTTGATACAATCTGTGGAAATCGAGAAACATTTCTGATTATTATCAATGTTGATACAATATTTCTGTGGAAACCATCATACATTTTATTTTTCAGGATTCACAGATGAACGGAAAGTTCAGTAACACTTTACAATAAGGTTCATTAGTTAACTGCATTAGTTAACACGAACTAAGAATGAACAATACTTCTACAGCATTTGGTCGTCATAGTTTGTTAATTTCAGCATTTACTAATGCATTATTAAAATCACAAGTTGTGTTTGTTAACATTAGTTAATGCACTGTGAACTAACATGAACAAACAATGAACGACTGTGTTTTTATTAACTAACATTAACAAAGATTTAAAAATTGTGTAATAAATGTATTGTTCATTCATGTTAATGAACGGTAACAAATAATGTAAAGCGTTACCGAATGTTCAAACAAACACAAAGTTCAAACAGCATTTATCTGAAATACAAATCTTTGTAACATTCTAAATGTCTTCACTGTTACTTTTGATCAATTTAATGCGTCCTTGAGGAATAAAAGTATTCACCTCTTTCAAAATTTAAATCTTCCTGAACCCAAATCTTTTGAATGGCAGTGTATATAGTTCTATCTGTGAAGAAAATAATTGGTTACACTTTATTTTAAGGTGTCCTTGTTACAGTGTAGTACGGAGTAATATTATTTAACTACATGTACTTGCTATATAGGGTTGTTACTTTTATGTAATTATGCATAATTTATTGTTATTATATTAGTAAGTACATGTAACATGTGTAACAAGGACAATAATTTATTTATTACTTTTAGACTGGCAACATCTGAATGAATGCTGATCTGTAATTTTGGTCTCATAGATTTCAGATGAATCCTTAAGAGAAAATCCTATGATTGATGATTTTTTTTGTGATCTTTGCTCCTGTCATTCTTGAATAAGCGTCTCTCTGTTGCTCAGGTGCATTTTGACGGCTGGCATGAGAAGTTTGATTTCTGGGTGGATTCAGACCTGCCGGATCTTCATCCCGTGGGCTGGTGCTCCAGGACGGGTCACCCGCTCGAACCTCCGCTCCGTGAGTCTCTGCTTACTCTCACA
>NW_015645836.1:0-483 GCF_001515625.1 Sinocyclocheilus rhinocerous | reverse complement strand
AGTAACTTGTGTTTGGCAAGCACTGAATTATTAAAATTGAATATGATTTCAATAAGATAACGGAAATAATTTCTGTTAGTGAACAGTTTTTTTTTCTTAACTTTATGAAATGCCAAATGAATCTCCAATAATAGAATCACCCAAATATTCTGACTCAAATAGTGTGTTCTAACAGCAAACACTCAGAATAACGTGAGATGATGTTATGGCAACGTTAATGGTTGCAAAAAAGGTAACCTAAAATATAACCATTAGGGAACCTTGTGTGATTTCCACTGAAATATTGACTTCTCTCATTTTTCTCTACCAATCCTCACTCACGAAGACTGTTGGTGCTGATCAAATACCATGCGAGTCTATAATTTATTTATCATTTATTTGTGCAGATAGGCTTTTTCAAAGGAAAACAGATCAGCTCACCTTATAGATGCACGTAATTATTATTTTCCTCCTCTCGCCGCTTCACACTCCAGTCCAGCGGGT
>NW_015645835.1:0-670 GCF_001515625.1 Sinocyclocheilus rhinocerous | reverse complement strand
CGCCCTCTAGCGGCGAAAATTACATATTGTGCCTTTAAATAAAATGTTTTGAATAATTAACATATTTTAAAATAAATGCATTTCTTTATGAAAAATATTTTAAATTATATTTTGCATAAAGAAAGCCAAAATCATAATGGCTTTATTTAGTTAAATTTCTGAACATGTTGTTGGCAGCATTTACCCTCATGCTCATTTTCTACTCTTTCTGTGCAGGTGCGCGAGTACGAGGAGGAGATCCACTCTCTGAAGGAGCGTCTGATGATGTCCCACCGTAAGCTGGAGGAGTACGAGCGCCGGCTGCATTCGCAGGAGCAGCAGACCAGTAAGATCCTGCTGCAGTACCAGAGCCGGCTGGACGACAGCGAGAGACGCCTGCACCACCAGCAGGTGGAGAAAGACTCGCAGATCAAGGGCATCATCAACAGGTCAGACACGTGCCGCTCGCTCGTGACTTTGTCCCTGCGATTACCAGAGCATCCTGGGAATGGGTGTGTGTGTGTGTTGCAGGTTGATGGTGGTAGAGGATGAGCTGAGGGGAAGTGGAATGCCTGACCTCAAAACCAGAATATTCACAGAACAGGTTTGTCACACGCACACCGGGAAACCACAGGGATTAAAGTTACGTCAGTTCATAAAGACAGTCACTTGCTTCATTCCTGAATGAATC
>NW_015645834.1:1536-1695 GCF_001515625.1 Sinocyclocheilus rhinocerous | reverse complement strand
TATCAGATTAGCTAACTGATAGTCCTCTGCCATTTATTCACTAAACTAGTGAACTTGAAAACGCGGTGCTCAGAGAGTATCCAAACGCTATTTTTTTTTTCGGAGAATTGTGAAATCTTGATCAAGTGAAATTGTGGTTAAATCCACGTGTGTTTTTGT
>NW_015645834.1:797-1365 GCF_001515625.1 Sinocyclocheilus rhinocerous | reverse complement strand
AATCTATAGTGCTTTTTGGTTGTGTAGTGCGAGATGCGCTGACATCTCCTGCGATGTACTTAAACTGTGTATAACCATCGACTGTGTGTAGCACACGTTAGCTATTGCAGGGTACATGGCCATAGTAACAGCCGTAACCCGGAAGTTCTAAGAACCCTTTCCGGGATCATTTTGAAGTGCGCAAGCGCAGTCCGCCAGCGCCATTTTTGAGCTGTTTGTAAACAAATAGTCAAGCATGAGCTAAGCTAACTGAAGCTAATGAGTTTGCATGGAAGCATATGTAGAGCTATTAGCATTGAAGGCTAGCGGTTAGCACGTAGCATTGTGTGGTTTTAAATGTAGAGTGTTTAGCAGTGTTTTGAAGTGTTGATGAGACCTAAACGTGTGTGTATCTGAACCCTCACACTAGTGGGCTCTTTCACCTCATCTCTCTCTCTTTCATACTGATTTCATCCTATCTCTTGTCTTCCTCTCCTCCCATTGAAAAGAACAGACAGATGCAAAACTTTATAAACCTTATTGCAACGCGATTTTAACCAAACGTCAGATTAGCGATCTCACAAGTGGT
>NW_015645834.1:0-557 GCF_001515625.1 Sinocyclocheilus rhinocerous | reverse complement strand
ATTTCATAATTAATTACAGATTTGGAATTTACATTTCATTTCAAAATTTAATTTCAGTTCTTGCTTTCACACAGCAACAAATAACTACTGATTAATTTAATTATAAATTGCTCTTATAATCTAATGACAACAACATTAGAACTTTTAATCATTAACTATCAATAGGGCTCTGAAATTTTTTATTTCATCTGTAGCTCATCAGGGTTGGGTTACCCTGCTTCAAGGTAATTATTGCTTAATTTTAAATTTAATTGCTCTCATCAATTTTAATGATAACATCATTAAATTTTAACCAGGATATACCATTTCTAACTTGAAATTCTAATTTCATTTGCAATCAAGTTCTGCGTCTACCTGTTAGGCCTTCTTTCCTCTCTCCTTCAGTTATTTAATTAACTCAGCTAAATTTTCATAAGTTTGCCCGTTTGGCTTAAGCCTGTTAGTGGCAAAACCCCAAAAGGAAAATTAGGGTTTTCCTCAGCACGTAGGTTAAGTTAGTTTTCCTGCTAACGCAGCAAAACCAACTCCCTAGGTGTATCAATTTAACAGCGCCACCA
>NW_015645833.1:0-759 GCF_001515625.1 Sinocyclocheilus rhinocerous | reverse complement strand
CACTGACAAGCTACGCAAAATCGCATTCAAAATCGCAGGTGATTCATTGATAAATTAACATGAATATAATACACCTAAGCATAAAATCTAAAAAAATATATATAATCAAAATGTTTTAAATTGCATAATTTGTCACCACTTCAAATCAACTAAATTTAGTGATAAATGATTTTTGCATTATTTAAAATAAACAGAATCTTCATATGTCCAAACCTGTATGACATTGTTTATCTGGAGTATAAAAGAAGATACTGAAAACTATTTGAAAAATGTCTTTTCCATCCAATTAAAGTCAAAGGACGCCATTTAGTTTTGAAATATCTTCTTTTGTTTTCCACAGAAAAAACAAGGTTATTTGAAATTACATGAGGGTGAGTAAATGATGACGTAATGTTCATTTTTGGGTGAACTATCCCTTTAACTGTTTGTAATCTATAGACACGATAATGAAAATTGTCTTCAACATCAGGCTGCACGATTATGACAAAAATCATAATTGTCGATTATTCCCTTGAAATTGTAATTGCGATTATAAATTACGATTATCACAATTTACATTTAATGATGTTCATACCATTGTTTGATGCAACTGCATGCCGTATTTTTTCAATGAAAATAAACAAGCTCAAAACACTCTAACTGAAAAACTTTTAGTGCTTTTCTATAGTATTAAGCCTCAAATGTCACCTATACATTAGGGCTAGGCGATATGATGATATTATCGTATATCGACGATGTCTCATAAGTATCGCGATGTCG
>NW_015645832.1:0-793 GCF_001515625.1 Sinocyclocheilus rhinocerous | reverse complement strand
CCAATACTTTTGGCCATGTAGTGTATAGACAGACGGATAGATATGAATCCCCTGCTGGAGTGTTTATAGTTCCTGTAGTAATGATACGGTGTCAGCATGAAGCTCAATGAATCTGTACTGCATGATCTGAGAGCAGCTGCCGGTGTGGATCATCGTCCATCACGGACTCTGAATATCTCACCAGATCTCTCTGTGGCTGCTGTCGTTTCTGCGCTCGCTTAGGGTTGATCTCCAGAGTGGCAAATTTGGACGTTCCCTCCTGCCAAAGAAATACAAGTAGTAAATATCACACACACTCTCTCACACACTCACTAACTGCTTTAGTAAGGATTATTAATGACCTCCTACGTTCTGGTGACTCGGGCAATCTTTCCTTACTCTTATTACTCGATCTCAGCTCAGCTTTTAATACTGTCTGTCCTAATTTATTACTCATGTGCCTTACTCAATGGCATCTCCGGAGCTGCGTTATCCTGGTTTTCCTCCTATTTGACAGATAGACAATACTACATCACCATGCATAACTATAAATCTCCCACTGTTTTACTCAAACAGGGTGTTCCTCAGGGCTCAGTTCTCGGGCCATTATTATTTATTAATTATTAACAAAAAGTATTCTCGTAGCTTCATAAAATTACGGTTGAACCACTGATGTCACGTGGATTATTTTAACGATGTCCTTGCTACGTTTCTGAGCCTTGATGGTGTTAGGATGCTTGCTGTCTATGGAGGATCAGAGAGCTCTCGTAATTCATCAAAAATACCTTAATTTGTGTTCCGAAGATGAACGAAG
>NW_015645831.1:0-561 GCF_001515625.1 Sinocyclocheilus rhinocerous | reverse complement strand
TTAAATGCCGCTCCATCTGAAAGCACGTGATGGAGATTTACTAATAATCACAGAACCGGCTTTACTGACGAGTTGCGCATGACAATCACATGCGATTTATCGTGCAGCCCTTAAAAAATGAATAATTTTGATGGCACTGATGAACCTGTGGTGGTTTCTGCGGTGGGGAAGAAACGTAAGCTATTAATAAGATTAGTATTGACCAAGTTCAGAGGCTGTCAGATGTGGATCATTAATAAGATTAGTATTGACCAAGTTCAGAGGCTGTCATATGTGGATCAACTTACTATGTTGTTTATTTTCAACAGTTTCAATATGAAAAATAACTTTTATATAGATTCAATGGATTTATTGCATTTTGGGAAAAAATTATCAGTTTTTATAATAAATCTTTGAAAATCAAAATCTGGATTAGAGTTTTTAATGTTATTATAACCTAAAGATGCTATGTGAAAGTTTGAAACAGAAAATAGTGGTTTTCATCTTTCTTGGTAAAGAAAACACATTTTTACTCAGATGAATCAAAATGGATTTATAGCGTTTTGGAACCAAACTCTTCAT
>NW_015645830.1:1174-1406 GCF_001515625.1 Sinocyclocheilus rhinocerous | reverse complement strand
CAGTCAATGACACTAATAGTGTGATGGACTCACATGTCACTGACAATAAATCATCTACAATGGACAAAGAAACACAAAACACTGAATTACCCGAGTCTCAGTCACATGGATACATTACCAGGTCAGGTAGACAAGTGAATATGCCCTTAAGGTACAGAGACTAAACAGTGTTTGACACTACAGATCTTTATTGCAATAACCTGTTTTTTTTTTTTTTAATAATTTGTAAAAA
>NW_015645830.1:0-1051 GCF_001515625.1 Sinocyclocheilus rhinocerous | reverse complement strand
AAACACAAAATGAAAGTAAAGCGGCAGCCCCTCGCGGACGACTGCCACACACAAAACACAAAATGAAAGTAAAGCGGCAGCCCCTCGCGGACGACTGCCACACACAAAACACAAAATAAAATCCAGTCCTGGTCCTCTCTCGTCCAACACTGTCGTCACTCCTCCTTTTATGCTTCCGGAGCTCCTCCGTGGGACTCGAGACCACGTGAGCCCGGGCGCCGTGCAATGGCCGCTGTAGACTGTAGACCATTCGCCCTTCCGATTGGTCGAGAGTCTATAGTGTGTACAGTTGCCGTAGACTCTAGGCCAATCGGAAGGCCGAACTGTCTAAAGTTTAGATTCCGGGGCCAATCGGAAGGGAGAACGGTGTACGGTTTCGACCAATCGGGTCGCTCTGGACATTACGCTATCGCTCCTGTAAAAAGCTCGTCCATCATCCGGAGTTTGTTAGGTAAGTTATTATAATATTCACGCAAAGTTCGTTTTATTTGCACAAAGTTAGAAATAGAGAGCTTCTCTATAGTATTGCGTCGCGCCCGCGCGCCCCGCTCGTGTCCGGTGTACACAATATCAGAAAAACGTTTTTCCCCATTACAAGCTCCTGTAAAAAGCTCGTCCATCATCCGGAGTTTGTTAGGTAAGTTATTATAATATTCACGCAAAGTTCGTTTTATTCGCACAAAGTTAGAAATATGAGAGCTTTTCTATAGTATTGCTTCGCGCCCGCGCCGCTCGTGTCCGGTGTACACGGTGAAATGTCAGAAAAACTTTTTTTCCCATTACAATCAGCAATGCGCTAATAAATAAACACATACTCATTTATATACAAATATATTTATGATGATGGCGATTATTATTATTAGTAGCTGTTGTTGTTGTTATTATGAGAATTTAGGTGGGAAATATGCTTAATTGTCATAGACCATATATATCGTTGTGTAAAGTAATGTAACGTTACACATATAAAGACATAAAAAAAAATAAAGTCCATTAATGAAGATGAGTGAAAGTATTGAACACATTAAACTGAAATTTATTTAATACTTGCTTG
>NW_015645829.1:0-489 GCF_001515625.1 Sinocyclocheilus rhinocerous | reverse complement strand
ACGCCTCCACGCAGTTTGAGCGCAGCTCCGACACGTGACCGTGACATCTAACGTCTCATATCTTACGTCTGACGCCTGAATACTATGGGATTTTGGCCAGAAGGCTGGCGAGCGTATACACGTTAGTTCTCCTCTCTGTTTGCTTAGCAATCAGCAAAAACTGCATATATCACACCCCATACGTTCGATCGGTCGGTCGGTCGTTCGAACGTTTGATTTTGGCACGAAGTGCGCGCCATATCCACGCAGTTTGAGCGCAGCTCCGACACGTGACCGTGACGTCTAACGTCTCATATCTTACGTCTGACGCCTGAATACTATGGGATTTTGGCCAGACGGCTGGCGAGCGTATACACATTAGTTCTCCTCTCAGTTTGCTTAGCAATCAGCAAAAACTGCATATAGTACACCCCATATGACGGCGGCGTATGTAAGAAATTTATAAAAAATGGTACGTGTACTAAGTACGTCTGAACTAGGTACGTCGCC
>NW_015645828.1:295-548 GCF_001515625.1 Sinocyclocheilus rhinocerous | reverse complement strand
AATCTAAATTTAATTACATTTTAACTGTCTATCTAGAGAAGAATCGTTAAGTTATTGGGTGTTTTTAGTGGCACAGTGAGTGACGCGCTACAGAGGCCGGGGCACACACATGGCTGGCCTCAGCATGGGAGCTGAAGACGCAGCAGCTGTGACCAGACATGGTGTGTGCCCAACACAAATCTTACAGTCAATCACGAGTGCTACTGATTGTTCCTAATATCAGATTGATTACCCTGTTTTAATAATAGCAGTC
>NW_015645828.1:0-160 GCF_001515625.1 Sinocyclocheilus rhinocerous | reverse complement strand
ATTTTTGATTTGTTTATTTTCAACATGTGTTCTAATTTTATGACCCTGTTACACAAGTCATCTAGACAAATACTAGGGTATAACTATCGTCCTGAGCACCAAGCAATAAGCACAAAATCTGAATAGGAATGCTCTCCATCTTCCTTTTCCCTCCTCTACT
>NW_015645827.1:0-657 GCF_001515625.1 Sinocyclocheilus rhinocerous | reverse complement strand
GTTCTGCGTTCTGATTAAAAGTTAAAACAGAGCGTCTTTTGTCTGCCGTTCATCAAAAATTACAGTAGACATATTTTGGTTTACAAACTGTATCGTTTCATCAAAAGGAATAATTTAGAAATCATTGGCAAATGACTCTAATATTAAATGTATATTCTGAGAAAGTTACAATGTTTTCTGACCTTAGATGCATTTTAACCAGTTGTAGAGGACTCCAACACAATATTAGGACACTTTAAAATACCATATGACCTGCTCTTTAAAGGGTTACTCCACTCCAAAATGAAAATTTGGTCATTAAATAACCCATGATTTAACTAAAATGAGGGAACAAATTAATAAATCGAATGAATTCTTAATTCACGCTCATGAAACCTTTCATTTCCATTCTCGCAAGCCACAGTAAAAGATGCGAAAACCGTGATAAAAAGTAAATGACAATAAAATAAACCTGCAAAATTAGAGGGTTAGATGGTAGAGCTGCACGATTCTGGATAAATTGAGAATCATGATTTTTTTTGTCTCAAATAGAGATCACGATTCTCCCACGATTCTGAACTAAACAAAATAATGTGTGACAAAATTTTATTGCTGCAGTCTATTTAAAAGTGGTTAATTAATTTGAATGAATTATTAAACATTTTAATATACACTACC
>NW_015645826.1:0-551 GCF_001515625.1 Sinocyclocheilus rhinocerous | reverse complement strand
TTAAGTTTATCATGAATAAATGTTACATAAAGTAATAAAGTACATCAAATTTAAAAAAATTCCATCCCAGTCTTGTAAATCCATTAACTGATCGTCTTTTCCCCTTAATATTTGTACATTATTATTATTATTATTATTATTATTATATTCGTTATGTATTTGATTTATTTTCCCTTCATTTCGATCTCTTTACGTTCTGAACAGTTTTGTAAATAATAGCCTACTGTAAATGCCTGACATACCAATAAAGCTTTGATTATGATATGACTTAGCCTAGCCTACGGGGATTTTTAATGGAAGTGCAGTTTAAAGGTTGAATTTAACATATATTTCATTTTAATTAATAGACTGTAATTATACATTTTCGTTGATGAATTAATCATTCGCATAGTTTCATTTGTAAATGAAAAACAACACGTCACATACGATCATAAATACAATCATAAAGTCAAAACTTTATTGGTATAATTGTCAGGCGTCTACAGTAGGCTATTTGCAAAATATACGGTAGCATAATAATACTAGCATAATTATACAGAACGTTAATTGGG
>NW_015645825.1:0-484 GCF_001515625.1 Sinocyclocheilus rhinocerous | reverse complement strand
AAATAATTTAAATTAAAAATAATAATTAAGGTTCAAATTAAAATACAAATAATAAAAATATTAAAAATATTAACATTTTATTTTTAAGTTTACTATAAAATAATTGTATTTGTATTTAATACTCCCTTTTTATTTTAAAATAAAATAGTATTATCACACTTTATTATTTAGTTTATTATTTTATTAAAAAAAACTAAATAAAGTGCAATAATATTATCACTATTTATCACTTATATTTATATTATATATATTAGTGCTGTCAATCGATTAAAAAATTTAACTAATTAATCGCACATTTTTCTGAAATTAATCGCAATTAATCCCACCTACCATTAAAGTTTTTAAATATACTTTCATATTGCAATAATTTCACATTCAATCTTCAAATTAATGTATAAACAACATAAAGACTGTATATGTTTTAATATTTGTTTAATGGCCTGCGGGCTTTCACATGGAGCAGCATTAACTACACAGAGCCGTT
>NW_015645824.1:0-777 GCF_001515625.1 Sinocyclocheilus rhinocerous | reverse complement strand
AGCCCTCTGCCCCGTTGTTTTTTCCTTACAGGTCCCTGGGAGCCACTACCATTAAAGTAAGTGATGTGGAATAATTATGACATAACTGTAAGATTGAAAATACCTATGACTTTTTGCAAAACTGTCGATCATTAGAAAAGCTTGCTTTTCTTCCAGTACTACAGTCTCTAATAATTTTGATTGCAACTGTATTTTCAAGCTGGCAGTTATCAAACTCCTCATCAAAAACCATGGTAGAGGACCACAAGGCTCTGACCCCAGAGCAGGGCCGTAGCTGGGGTATGCGGTTATTGGGGTATTTGAAATTGTGTTAATAGGCTAGAACAAATAAATAAATAGAACAAACATACAAATTAAACAATGCTTTAATTTTTTTTCAGGTTTGTCAGTGCTAAGGTACAAAAATGGAATAAATAGATATAAAATAGCATTGCATAGGCTTCACTGTCTAAATTGAAAATAGGCTAATGTTACAAAAGAGCAGTGAGTGAATTTCTCTCTCTCTCTCACTGACAGCAGCAAGTAAATTAGGCGCTGTTACTTTAAGACACAATTCATGGATCCAATGTAATGATACACCTCTTTCTTGCCAAGTTGAACATTCAAGCGATTTTAAACCATTCAAGCACAAGCAAAAAGGCGTTTTCGGCTTCTTGAATTTGAATGCTTTAAAGGAGACCTATTATGCCCCTTTTTACAAGATGCAATACGAGTCTCAGGTGTCCCCAGAACGTGTCTGTGAAGTATCAGCTCAAAATACCACACAGATAATTTATT
>NW_015645823.1:832-958 GCF_001515625.1 Sinocyclocheilus rhinocerous | reverse complement strand
GATGAGGCCGATGACTGTAGTGTCATCTGCAAACTTCAGGAGTTTAACAGAGGGTTCTTTAGAGGTGCAGTCATTTGTGTAGAGGGAGAATAGCAGTCGGGAGAGAATGCAGCCCTGAGGAGCTCT
>NW_015645823.1:0-218 GCF_001515625.1 Sinocyclocheilus rhinocerous | reverse complement strand
CTTCTGCTTTCTGAAGACTTTGCATACATCCTCTTCACAGATCTTGAGTGCAGGATGAGAAACAGTAGGGGGGATGGAGGGGGAGGGTGTTGATGGCTGTGCTGTGAGACGGTCGGAGTGGGTGTGGGGTGTCAGACCAGGCTTTGGGGTCTTGTAGCTGGTGATGGCTTTCGGGCCTTTCCACACTGATGTAGGGTCATTGCTTGAAAGCTGTTTTT
>NW_015645822.1:0-537 GCF_001515625.1 Sinocyclocheilus rhinocerous | reverse complement strand
TGTTGTAACAGGAAAAATCTTTAGAGCTGTTGAATAATCTAGAGGGAGCTGTGATTCGAGCGAAACACTGACCAAGCTAGCAGCACGGGTGCTCATTCCTTTTTGACAGCTCCAATCACTGATTTTTAGGAGTAGGGTGCGAAACTTCAGTTCAATCCCAGAATTGACAAAGAGGCATTCGCCGGCCAAGAGAAATGCCTGTTAGCAACAGGCTAAACAGGTAGCACCACCTCCTCTCCACCATCCCCGGAAACGCACAAAGATCCACCCGCAAGGACTGCCTCCACAGGGAACGTTACACGGATTCTGGTCCAAACTCCTTGTCAGTCTCTAAACCTCCCCCTATATACATATACTATATACATATACTCCTCCTCTTAATTGGTCCTTGCCTCCAATCATATTTTAGTTGGAGGGCGGTGACAGAGAAAATCAAAGTAAACAAAGGGGCAGTACGGAAAATATGTAATGCCACAATATGTTTACATCAGTGTGCATTTTTATCTCCTTTCACATTTCTCTGTTTTTATGACTAAC
>NW_015645821.1:313-512 GCF_001515625.1 Sinocyclocheilus rhinocerous | reverse complement strand
AACCTTCATACTGAGCTGCTCAGACACATTTCTGTAACATTAACTCGTTGTTTTCATTTTATCTTTAATATATTGATGACATAAAAGTCGCCTCGTCTGAGGCAGGAGAGAAATATATGTGACACTGGACCACAAAACCAGTCATAAGTGTCCATTTTTTGAAATTGAGATTTATACATCATCTGACAGCTGAATAAAT
>NW_015645821.1:0-256 GCF_001515625.1 Sinocyclocheilus rhinocerous | reverse complement strand
TGTATGGTTTGTTAGGATAGGACACTATTTGGCCGAGATACAACTATTTAAAAATGTGAAATCTGAGGGTGCAAAAAAATCTAAATATTGAGAAAATCGCTTTTAAAGTTGTCCAAATGAAGTTCTTAGCAATGCATATTAATAATCAAAAATTAAGTTTTGATATATTTATGGTAGGAAATTTTAGAAATATCTTCATGGAACATGATCTTTACTTAAAGGCAGAGTAAGGGATTTCTGGTAGCCAATGTTGATA
>NW_015645820.1:363-507 GCF_001515625.1 Sinocyclocheilus rhinocerous | reverse complement strand
AAAATGTTGATACTTTCATTTTCAAAATAATCAGAGGTGGACTTTTCAGGAAGTACATTCGTTAAGTATACTCGTACAAATATTAAGTACTAAGTTTTCTTTTTTCCTCACAGACAGCAACACTATAAATATGGTCTTTTACAA
>NW_015645820.1:0-268 GCF_001515625.1 Sinocyclocheilus rhinocerous | reverse complement strand
TTAAATGTAATAACCTTGAACATATTCAGAAGTAAAATGCAACATACACAGTAGTGCAGCAGTAATATTAATGCAAAACCATCCTAACAAATTATTTATAATACCTTTACTTTTACTCTCAATACCTTAAGTATATTAGAGTATGCAAGATAATACTTTTACTTAAAGGATAGTTCACCCAAAAATGAAAGTTCTGTAATAATTTACTCACCCTCAAGTTGTCCCAGGTTTGGAATTTTCATTTTTGGGTGAACTATCCCTTTAGCTA
>NW_015645819.1:778-1528 GCF_001515625.1 Sinocyclocheilus rhinocerous | reverse complement strand
TTGCTTATATAGCAGCGGCAACAGAAAGTACATTTAGTTGCATGAGATTTCAGTAATAAGATAACGAATGGTAGTGGATGGTAGTGAACTTATTTTTGCTAATATAGCAGCGGCAGCAGAAAGCGCTTTAGTTGCATGAAATTTGAGTGATAAATCATGGAGGGTAAATTTAATTCTTTAAAGTGCAATAGGCATTTATTACTTTGCTTATTCAACAGGGCTTACAGCAGGTTTCGTGCAGAAGCAGTAGTTTATGCTTCGTAAATTCTGATTAAATATTACAACCACAACAGCTCTCACAGTAAATCCCTACTACAACATTGTGAATATCATTAACAGCAACAGCATCTACTTCAACTCAGTATTGAAATGTTAGTGAATATTATCATAGCAGCAGCAGCAGTAGCAGAAGTTTTGTTGTGTTGGCCATATTGCACTGCATACATTGTGGACAGCTTTACCTATCTTAACGGGTCTATTGACCTTGTCATGTTGGGCCGCTCGCGTCTGGCGTAGACACCGTGTTAGAGTAAAATAGGCATTCGCCTAGCTACTTATGCCTAATTTATGGATCTCTCAGCCGTTCAGTCCCTTGTGCAGTAGCAGCAGCTTGCATAGGCATTCATTCATCGTGATTTTTCTCAGCAGCAGCATGCACAGCATTTCTATGTTGCGAATTTTTGTAATGTGGTGTTTGGGTTTTGTTTTATGTTCTTGTTTTCGTGTCTTTTATTTTGTAGTTTGATTCCT
>NW_015645819.1:0-663 GCF_001515625.1 Sinocyclocheilus rhinocerous | reverse complement strand
CTGCCTTGTGTATGTGTCATGCTCTCATTGGTTATTGTCTAGTCATGTGATTCCCTTGTCTGTGTTATGTTCTCATTGGTTGCTTTAGTCATGTGCCTTGTTCCCCACTGGTTTGTCTTTGTCATGTGACCCTCATTGCTTGATATAAATAGCCCTCATGTTGCCTTTGTACTGGGTCTAGCTTTGAAGTTGTAACCCACTGTTGGTGAGTCTAGTCTGTTTGTGCCTTGTCAAGTCTGTTCATGCCTAGTTAAGTCTGTGTCTCGGTTTATGTTTGGATCACGTCTGTAAATAAACTGCACATGGGTTCTTCACTACGCTCGCCTTCAGTGGACTTTCATTACAGAATACACGACCATCAAAATGAACCCAGCAGATCATCTTGCTCGCCTCCATCAAGGTAATCGCTCCATTGAGGAGGATGTGGAGGACTTTTGTGGGCTTTGTCACCAGGTAGATTTTAATGTAACGTTCCTTAAGGACATTTTCCGTTTTGGTTTGGACAAAAGCATTTCACAATTAATGCCACGCAATGCCCACATTGGTCACTTGAACAGTACATAGACTTTGGATTGAGGTTGAATGGGTCTGCTTACACTGTTGGAGAAGGAACATGACACTGTGATGTCCTTACATTAATGCACCACTAGATGGCACTCCAGC
>NW_015645818.1:0-528 GCF_001515625.1 Sinocyclocheilus rhinocerous | reverse complement strand
GTTGCCAGTGTGTGTGCCTCACGTCTGGAAGAACTGATGGGCACTTGTGACACATCAGCAAATCCCCTCCACATGATTTACAGAATTGCAACGTTCCTGACTCCCAAAATGCGATTGCTACGGATGTTGTGCCCAGATGGAAGAGATGACGTGATCAGAGGTGTGTAATATTAATGAATAGTTAAAATAGACTGTAACTGCACTGGTCTAAGAGGGCGCACACGGTAATTATTAAATCTGTCTGTTGCATTTGTGTATCAGCGGACATTTACATGAAAGACTTGAAAAGGACTCAACCTAAATGCATATTTTGAACATTATATGCTTTATTTCTTGTAGTTTTCACGGTGTCTGCTGAAAAGAGACAGAGACAGAGAGACCAATAAACAACAAAAAGACATCTGTATGAAGCGTGGCTATCATTTCATTAGACCAGTGCAGTTACAGTGAAAACGTGTGCGCCCTCTTAGACCATGCAGATAAAGTGAAAACGTAACGCCGCAAAGCCGACCAGTTTAAAGTCAGGAA
>NW_015645817.1:0-5101 GCF_001515625.1 Sinocyclocheilus rhinocerous | reverse complement strand
GTTGAATGTTAAGTTATTAAAAATCACATGATTTCTGCTCACGAAGACGATTTATTTCCACATTCTGAATGTGTTCAGATCAGGGTTGATCGTGTGATTTCTGAACGCAGTGTTTGTTCACTTCACTCACAAACCCTGCAGAGATTTCAGCTCTTTCAGCTTGTGATGTTGAAAACAGCCGTCAGGTTTGGATAACGACAGAGCGTTTCTGTGAAATATTCCTGTAAGAGATCGCCTTCAGATCCTCACAGACGCCAGACTGAACCCTGGGAGCCGCAGGTCAGAGGTCAAACGAGTTGCGTGTTTTGTCTGAGAAGATGCTCCAAAGGTCATGAATGAAACACAACGCTGTGCTTTATCTGCTGCTGCTCGAGTTGAG
Organism: Sinocyclocheilus rhinocerous; assembly: GCF_001515625.1. Lineage (NCBI taxonomy): Eukaryota > Metazoa > Chordata > Actinopteri > Cypriniformes > Cyprinidae > Sinocyclocheilus > Sinocyclocheilus rhinocerous. The sequence continues at coordinate 4,722 of NW_015645817.1, read as the reverse complement.
ACACACACACACACACACACACGCTCACACACAGGCACACGCACACACTCACACGCACGCACACACATGCACTCACACACTCACACACACTCACACGCACACACTCACACGCACGCACACGCATTTTCATATATTAATTATTCAATTATTATTATTGGTAAATTGAACAATTGCAAATAGCAGCTAACTCAATTCATGTGATGTGTGTACTGCGAGGCATCTTTGGATTTCTCTTTTTGTGTCATTTAGATGGAAAATGTGTGCCTTTTTATTGTCCGAGTCGCTTAACAAAAGTTGCTAAAAGTTGCCAAATAAATTTTCAAAATAGCTACATTTGTTGCTAGGTGCTTTTGGAAGAAACAGTTGCGAGGGTAGTCTGAAAAGTTGCTAAATGTAGCAACAAAATTGCTAAGTTGGCAACATTGTTTCCGTCTGTTTCTCTGCAGGCGGGATTTTCGAGTCGATAGAGAGCGGCCCGTCCGGACCAGAAGAGCTGGCCTTTAAATTTGCGCTAAACACCATCAACAGAAACCGAACGCTTCTGCCCAACACCACGCTGACCTACGACATCCAGAGAATCAACGTGTTCGACAGCTTCGAGGCCTCCAGGAAGGGTGAGGAAACAAATGCTGAAGGATGAAAATATTTGTAAATACACACCGAGAAGGCACAAATTTCTAAATGAAACCCCCAAATTGTAAATATTTGTGATATGTAACAAATATGCAAAATGTAAACATTTATAAATTCAAATTAAAATGTAAATATTTGTAAATTAAAACAAAATAAATATTTGTAAATGATAATCAAGAAAGTAAATATTTGTAAATACAAATCAACAATTTAATAATTTGTAAATTAAAATAAAAATCTACATATTTATAAATATAAATCAAGAATGTAAATATTGTGTAAATAATAATAAAAATATTTGTAAATAATAGCAAAATGTAAACATTTATAAATTTAACTGAAGAAATGTAAATATTTGTAAATTAAAACAAAAATGTAAATATTTGTAAATACTAATGAGGAATGTAACCTATTTGAAAATTAAAACTAAAAATTAAATATTTGTAAATGAAAAATGAATGTAAGTATTTGTAAATCACAAACAAAACAGTAAATATGTGTGAATAATCAAGAATGTACATATTTTGTAAATAAAGTAAAATATTTATAAATAAAAAATGAAGCATGCAAACATTTGTAAATCACAAACAAAATTTAAATATTTATAAATTCAAATGAAGAAATTTACATATTTTTAAAAACAAAACCAAAGTAAATATTTGTAAATAATAACAAAATGTAAATATTTGTAAATAAATGCATTTAATAATTTGTAAATTAAAATAAAAATGTATATATTCATAAATATAAATCAAGAATATAAATATTTGTAAATAAAAATAAATCACAAAATGTAAATATTTGAAAATAAAAACAAAAAAAATGTAAATATTTGTAATTTAAAACAAAATAAATATTTGTAAATGATAATCAAGAAAGTAAATATTAGTAAATACAAACCAACAATTTAATCATTTGCAAATTAAAATTAAAATACATATTTATAAATATAAAACAAAAAATTTAAATATTTGTGAATACAAATGAAATGTAAATATTTGTAATTTAAAACAAAATAAATATTTGTAAATGATAATCAAGAATGTAAATATTTGTAAATAAAACCCAAAATGTAAATATATATATATTTTTTTAATCAAAAAGTCAATAGGTGAGTGAATGGACTTCAAACACACACAAGCGTTTTCTTCTCAACTCGAACACATTTAAACGTTCCTGTACTTTCCTGCAAATCGTCTCTTTTCTCCGTCCCACGCTGCCCTATTTTCCTGCGCTCTGTCATTTCAAGCCCAAAGCCTCATTTGTAATTTTAATGACCCTTTATTCTCAGGCTGCTGCGTTCAGTCGCGACGGTTACGCTGGGATGGAAAGAGAGATCAGGACCCGTCTAACACAGACTGAGATGACATGCACAAACAGAGCATGCATTAGTGACCTCGACTGCGTGAAAAAGATGTTTTTACCAAAGAAACGTGTCTGCAATTATTCAGAGAGTATGATGGAATAAATTATATCATCATGTTGATCCAAAGCCAAACACAACGGGAGTAGATTTATACTGTAAACGCACAAAAACAATTCAAGTTTCAGTACAACATCTCCAACAAGCAGCATTCGTGTCTATGTCTATAATCACAGAAAATAAAACACAAAACAAAACAACCCCACAGTAATTACTAAATCACTATTGCGGTAAAACACATGCAATCACAGTAAAATACACACAAATAAAGCTGCAACACCTAAAAATTATATGCGTTTAAACACTTCTCAGGAATAAATTAGAACAAATGTTAATATTTGTAAATCAAAAAATGTATATAAAATCAAGAATGTAACATTTTTGTAAACAGAATGTAAACATCTGTAAATAAAAAAGTAAACATTTGAAAATAAAAATATAAATACAAATCAAGAATGTAAATATTGGTAAATAAATAAAGAAAAAATAATAAAAGCAAAAAATATCAATATTTAAAAAAATAAAAATCTTTGATACAATACATGAAAACCAAAACTAAATATTAGTGAATAAAATCAATAATTTAAATGTTTGTAAATAAAAGCAAAGAATGTAAATATTTGTAAATAACCAAAATATGGGAATATTTGTAAATTACCTTTTTTTTTAAAAATACTTGTAAATAGGTCAAGAATGCAAATGTTTGTACATAAAAATCAAGAATAAAAAAAGTGTAAATAAAAACAAATTTTAAAGAAAAACTAAAAACATACTGTAAATATTTGTAAATAAAAGTCAAGAATATAAATGTGACTGAAGCACAAAAGCAGTCATATTTGTAGCAATAGCCAACAATACATTGTATGGGTCAAAATTATAGATTTCTCTTTTATGCCAAAAATCATTAGGATATTAAATAAAGATCATGTTCCATGAAGATACTTTGTAAATTTCCTACCGTAAATATATCAAAACTTAATTTTTGATTAGTAATATGCATTGCTAAGAACTTCATTTGGACAACTTTAAAGGTGATTTTCTCAATATTTAGATTTTTTTGCACCCTCAGATTCCAGATTTTCAAATATTGTCCTATCCTAACAAACCATACATCATTGTAAATATTATTTTTATTAAGATTATTATGACTGGTTTTGTGCTCCAGGGTCACATATATTTGTAAATAAACCTCAAGAAGGCATTATTTGTGCATAAAAACCAAGAATGTAAAAGTTTGTAAATAAGCAAGAGTGTTGAGCTTTTATCTCTGTTTGATTGGCCCTGTGTGTTTTCTGTCGTCCAATCACAGCCTGCGAGCAGCTCTCGCTGGGCGTGGCCGCGATCTTCGGCCCCTCCCACAGCTCCTCAGCCAATGCGGTGCAGTCGATCTCGAACGCTCTGGGCGTGCCTCACATCCAGACGCGCTGGAAGCACCAGGTGTCTGATAACAGAGACTCGTATTACGTCAGTCTGTATCCGGACTTCTGCTCGCTCAGCCGGGCCATACTGGACCTCGTGCACTTCTTCAGGTGGAGGACGGTGACGGTGGTGTATGACGACAGCACCGGTGAGCATCAGCCAATCACAGACACAGACCACGAGCACACTACAGAGAACACTAGTGTGCACACTGCGTGCTGCATGCTGCACTTTAATAATAGTATGTGAAACAGAACACAGTATGCAGCGATAAACACTGCAAACAGTGCTAATGTTCTTTATCACATCATTACACCATGCAGTCATCATCTCAGAAATATTTTATTATATTTTTTATTAGAATTTTTTGATCAGTTTTGTGTAAATTTGAGTCGAAATTTTGATTACTTGTATTTTTATAAATGAATTCGTTGCAATGCAAGACCCAAAAATAAAAAATATATAAATAACTATAAAAATGAAGAAAGCAAATATTTGAACATAAAAAAAAATTCTATATTTATAAATAAAAATCAAGATGTACATATTTGTAAATAATTAAGAATGTAAATATTTGTAAATAATTAAGAATGTAAATATTTGTAAATAAAAAAAAAATCATGAATGTTTATAAATGTAAAAAAAAACGGAATGTAAATATTTGTAAATGAAAACAAAATTTTTTATATTTATAAATAAAAATCAAGATGTACATTTTTGTAAATAAAAATACAAAATGTAAATATTTGTAAATAAAAATTGAGATGCACATATTTGTAAATAATTAAGAATGTAAATATTTGTAAATACAAACAAAAATGTAAATATTTATAAATAAAAAGGAGATTTGTCAATAAACATCCAGTCAATAAATTTGCAAAAATTAAAATTTTAAATGTATATAAAAAAAAATCTAAACGGTAACTATATGTAAATAAAAATCAAGATGCACATATTTGTAAGTTATTATGAAAGTAAATATTTGTAAATAAATAATCAAGAATGTAAATGTTTGTAAACAAAACAAACAGTAAATATGGGTATAAATAAAAACAAAAATGTAAATAAAATGTAACTAATTGTAATAAATTTAAAAAAGTGTAAATATTTGTAAGACCTTTTAAAATGAACTAGAAATGTTAGGACTTAAAATAAACATGTTCCCTTCTGCATATGTACATTTTAACCTAAAATCGTCGCGTTAAATAAAAAGAAAACAGTTCACGGACAGCTCCATTTGTCAACAA
>NW_015645816.1:0-875 GCF_001515625.1 Sinocyclocheilus rhinocerous | reverse complement strand
CCTCAGCAGCATGTGCTCCGGTTGTATTGTAAACAAGGCGTCGTTGATATTGCTTATCAGTTTGAGCTAGGGTTGCCAACTGTCCCATATTAGCCGGGACGTCCCGTATTTTGGGCCTAATTGATTTGTCCCGTACGTGACTTCCCTTGTCCCATTTTTTGACTGCTACGCTGATCTAACCACTGACTGATACAAGTAAATCAGAAATCGTGAACATAAAGGCTGAGGAACCCTCTGACGGCTGGTCGCTCCCACCTCGCAGCAAGCAGCGCTCGCGCTAACGCCAATTCCGTCCGTGTTTTGACTTCAGTAAATCAGTTTTGGTGAATACAAACAACGTGATAATTTTTCATGAGTCCAACATCCCGCCGCGCAAAAGACGCGATCAGTAAGGGAAGTCGTCTTTCACTATTGTAATGTTGTTAAATAGAGAAAAGTGTGTGTGTGTGTGTGTCACGCCCTTAAGGTGATTGTCCCATATTTTAATTTTCTGAAGTTGGCAACCCTAGTTTGAGCCCGATTGAGTAGCAGAGGATATTAGTGAAGAGGATCGTGCAGAACCTGTGCAAGCACAGCTTTTAATGGTAGGCCTATGTTTTTTGTTTGTTGTTGTCTCATACTTTTAGATACGCTGTTATTTGTAAATGCTACTGCTTATGCTAGCTTTTAATATACGGTTTTATCCTAATTAAAGCTTTAATACAGTACAGCAACTGCACGCGCGTCCATGTTTAACGCTTCTCATAGCTATGTGAAAATAAGTGTATAATTGTAACAGTTCATTGTTGGAGCTGAGCTGAATATGAGAGAGAGAGAGAGAGCGAGAGAGAGAGATGCAGAGTGTGTGCAGAGCAGGAGGAACAGTATTAAGAACC
>NW_015645815.1:0-1590 GCF_001515625.1 Sinocyclocheilus rhinocerous | reverse complement strand
CCTATCTGAGCCGTCTCTGCATTCATTATATGACCATTGTAATATCAGTAGGTTCTTTGTCACAAGGAAGCCTGTTTGCTCATGAGATGAGTGTTGCTCCGGCTGATCCATAATGTGCTACAGAAACAAGTGCTTTAATGAGCAATGTAATGCAGATATTGTGTCTGAGACCACTGTAATGAATATGATAATACTTCCTTTTTTTGTGATATATGCAGTGGTCCACAGCTTTTCATGCAAGACCGAGCTCATAAATAACGTGGACAGAGAGATTTAACATTTAATTAATGACATGCACAAGCAACGTAGTTAAAAGCGGCGTCTCGTGCATGCATAATTACGGCCCATTGTTGTATGGCCACTTCGGGATGGTGAGGGGGCGGCGTGGTCATGTCAGATCCAGCAACAGAGATACCAGCGGGCCGAGTCTCTGCAGAGCTCATCATTAACAACAGAAAGAAAGCTCTGACTAAATACATCATCTTCGTGGGTGGGAGTTGACAGCGCAATAACTTCTTGTTTTGATCTATTGTAGCGGAGTGTGGGGGAAGTTTTAAAGGTGAGTCATCCGGACGGATACTGTCTCCCGGATACCCATTTCCATATGACAACAACCTCCGTTGCACATGGACCATCGAGGTGGACTCCGGAAACACTGTCAGGTGACTGATTATTAAGGTGGAAACGCAGCTCATTAAGTCACTGGTGAGAGAGATTAATTCATATTTTAGCCTGACGCATTAGTGCCTTAGCGTTAGTGCTGAAAGCCATAATGGGTATTTAGAGAGCTGGTTAAAGGCATTCATTGAAATTGCATAGGAGAGATCCAAGTTTATTAATTTTAAACAGATTGCATTGACCCTGACTTCAACTGAAGTTTATCTACTTCTACATGTTGGAAAATGTCATCTTATTTCGTTATGATTGAGGTCTTTGACCTGTTTACGGTGCTGCATGAGGGACACACTTACTAAGTAAATAAATTATTGAAAGTCTGCTTGAAATCATTATTGGTAACTATTTACAATAAGGTCCCATTACTTAATGTTAGTTAATGCATTAACTTAATAATGCATTAACTTAACATTAGTTAATACTAGAGCCCGACCGATATGGGTTTTTCAGGGCCGATACCGATATTAGGGAGTAAAAAAAAGGGCCGATATCGATATATTGGCCGATATTCTTTGTGTATATTTCTTCTATATAGATTCTTTGTGTATCTTTCTGTATATTCTTTGTGTACAGTACCAGTCAAAAGTTTGGACACTTTCCCATTCGAGGGTCCAAACATTGGACTGGTACTATATATAGAATACAGTATATACATAAACAGAATATACTGTATATACATAAACATTTTTTGCAATGATTACTCAAATGTGGTGATCAAACACTTATAATGACGTGACAAAGATACGTAATGGATGCAGGGCATTTAACAATTTAACAATAAACTTTATTATCCAAAATGAGTCTGACATCAGTGCACTGAACAGTAAAGTTTAAGTTTATTCAGCTTTAATTCAATTAAATTCCATTCAATATTCCTTTGAAGTTTATTTCACTTCGGAACATTCATTCACGGAT
>NW_015645814.1:0-1217 GCF_001515625.1 Sinocyclocheilus rhinocerous | reverse complement strand
GTCAGAGATAGGAATAGCCAGACCACTGACGGAGATATTATTCAAGCCTGATGTACAGACCAGATCAAGTGTATGACCATGAGTGTGAGTTTGAAAGTTAATGTTCTGAATAAGATCGAAACAGTCCAGTACAGTCAATAGTTGAGCAGTATTAGAGCAAACAGTGTCAACATGGATGTTAAAATCACCAAGTAAGATAACCTGGGACAACACAGCACAGGCTAACGTTAGTAATTGACTGAGTTCTGAGAAGAATTCAGTTTGCTGCTTGGGTGGTCTATAAATCAATATAACTATGACGGGACGTTTTAAACCAACCTTCATAAGCATAAACTCAAATGTCGTAGTATTATGAAAATCCAGTTGGGTAAGTTCTATGGAGTCACGATAAATGACTGCAAGACCACCCCCTTTGCCAGTTGTACGAGGTTTAGACAGATATTGATATCCGGTCGGGGTAAGCAAATTTAGATGCAAATAGTCATATGGTGATTGCCAAGTCTCGGTAAGAAATAACATATCCAGGTTATTGTCAATAATTAGTTCGTTTATATAGGAACCTTTATCAGAAATGGAGCGACAATTAAGAAGAGCACAGTGTTTCTCCACAATGCTTCCATCGGAGGTAACGTTATCCATGGAGTCAATCCTAGTTGTGTTGACAAGTGTTTGCGGTGTTTGAAAGTTCCTTTGAGAACGTTTCAGCTTACTAAGAGCCCTGTTGCTAGACCAGACGCACGGGATTACAGTAGACGATGGCTGATGAATACTGAAAGTCCTTCTAGACGAGCGATGTAAATAACGCGGGCGACGAATGATAGCAAGTGTACGGCAGTGTTCGTACGTCGCGGAGTCGAGACGCAGGTGCCCATTTAGAGCCTTTAGCTCACAGGGCGTATATCCAATTTCCATGTTGGGGTTAGATCCAATAGTGACCAAAAAAATAATAATGAAGCTTTGAGCTATTGACGTGTTGGCAATTGCCATAGGAACGCCAGCCATCAGCAAAACCACTTTAGCCAGAACCACAATCATCGCAGCATCTACAAAAGTTCACTGAGAGGAAGGCTACCCGACCAGACAGTAAGCCAGTAGACCAACTGACAAGAAGAGTGTTAACTCACCTGACAGTCAGTCCAATAGATTAGGGTGACCATAGGTGCCATTTTCCTCGGACGCGTCCTGGCCAGGATTTCTATATTGCTTTGATTCAAAGT
>NW_015645813.1:0-2087 GCF_001515625.1 Sinocyclocheilus rhinocerous | reverse complement strand
AGTCCAATCAGAGACTCTTACAGGATCTACTGACACACACAGAGAGAACAGCTCAGAGAGCATCAGGAGAACCACATAGTACATTAAAGAGAAGATCAAAGATGGACATGGACTCTCCACTGAAAGATCCATCAATCTGTTCCTCTGTCTGCTGGAAGTGAAAGATCAGACTCTGTCCAGAGAGATTCAGGAGTTTGTGAAATCAGACAAACACTCAGAGAAGAAACTCTCTCCTGCGCACAGCTCAACAATCGCCTACATGCTTCAGATGTCAGAGGAGCCGCTGGATGAGCTGGACCCAAAGAAATACAACACATCAGATGAGGGGAGAAGAAGACTGATACCAGCTGCAATCAACTGCAGAAAAGCCCTGTGAGTGTTACAATGAAAAAATTGAATGTTTATGCAAAGTAACAATCCTCTCTGAAAGCTACATCTTCATTATCATGTATATTTGCACTATGTCTGTACTTTCTTCTGCACTGGAAGCTCCTTTCGCCAAGACAAATTTCTTGTGTGTGTGTAAACATACTTGGCAATAAAGTTCTTTCTGACTTCTGAATTATTACTTATGAAGTTCACAATAATTTAACTTATATAAATTTAGAAATTTGAATATAAAAGTCAGATAAGAGTAGAGTCAGGTTTATATGTATTTTTTTCACTGAAAATTGTGTTTTTCTCTGTTTCAGTCTTGCTGGCTGTAATATCACTGCTCAGTGTTGTAAGAGTTTGTCATCAGCTCTACAATCCTCAAACTCTGTCCTGAGAGAGCTGGATCTGAGTAACAATGACCTGCAGGATTCAGGAGTGAAGCTGCTCTCTGATGCACTGAAGAGTCAGAACTGTCAGCTGCAGATACTGAGGTTTGTGAACACAGTGGTGCATTCACACCCACCACCACCCAAATGTGGGAATCTTTTTTTCACAGGGGCAAATAATTTTCCATTCTAGCTATTTCTCATGTGATTCATTAGAGGCTGTTCAAACATAATGTTTTTCAACATGTGATGCAGGCTATTTTATACATAGTAATAAAAAATGGTCATTACTCACCAAAGAAATAAAAAGCAATTTATTAAATAAAATTGTCTCGGGTTACGAGTATAACCTGGGTTCTTTGAGAAGGGGAACAAGACACTGCGTCTGATGCAATGCTTTGGGCAATGCCCTCAGTATGACCAGTGTCTGAAATGTGTCAAAACACTGCAATTCCATTGGCAGATGACAGTCCATGACATCACTAATGGTGCGCCTGATAGTATAATCGGACACCTGCAGTTTACATCATCAACTTCTTTGATTGAAAGAGACGTTGCATTTCCACAGACATGCCAAAAAGCTTGGATGATGAGACTGGCACATTGAGGAAAAAGTCCTTCTCATTTGTATGGACCACCTGCCGGCCCAAAAAGCGGAGTCCAGCGGTCTGGATGAAGGTTTAATGTGCATTCAGTCTTTTACTTGCGCTTCTGAATTTACCAGGATTTAGTTTCAATTTTAGTCTAGCTCCGTGTTCAATCTGACTCCAATTTCAAGTGATCATTAAATTTAGGTGATATTTCTAATTAAAAACTGATCACAAATATTGATTGTTTATTAATTTACATATTTAAATTACATATTTGAATTAACTTACATATTTGAATTTCAATTATTCGTTCATTAAGGACCCAGTATCGCTTAGCAGTTCACTTGGCCAACAGTGAACGCACGGCACAAACTCGCCAGTTCTGTACTTACTCAGAGGATACAGGGTGATTATAATACCTTCAAGTAGACTGCACCCTGCAAGCACATAACAGAAAGTGTGCTTTTTTCTATAATCACGAAAACTGTAACCCGTTAAGCCAGTGACGGTCAGAAATCAGAAGGTCCCTATGATTTCGGAAGAGATCAGAATAAATCAAATATAACAATTTATTATTAGTCAGGTTCAATTGTCTCATGCCAATTACATAAACAATTAGAAGCCAATTCAGAAAGGATAATGCAATTGTGAATCACATTGTAGCTGCATGGCAATAGGGTATATGTCGAATGTCACGTGACCACACCGGAACCCTGGGTTACTCGCTTCCGCTTGC
>NW_015645812.1:364-1269 GCF_001515625.1 Sinocyclocheilus rhinocerous | reverse complement strand
TTCTAAACCTCTATGAATTTCCTTTTCCTCCTCAACATAAAAGATATTTTGAATTATGATCGTAACCAGTTTCTGGTATTTATGTTTTTAAAAATGTTGTAGATTTAAGTAGCAAATGAGAATCGCAAAAATTCTTGAATATATCTTGAGACAAAGGTCTTCTTAATGATTTTCAGATTTGTTTAAGATAATTAAAGCAATATGTTTTATATAACGAAAGAATATGTAAAAGTATGGTATTTGGGGTAAAAAGCGCCTCTGCTGTTGGGGCTAAAGGCACAGTAATTAACATAATTAATAGATGGCTGACGTGTGTGGGGGGAAGTCATGGCCTAATGGTTAGAGAGTCGGACTCGTAACCCAAAGGTTGCAGGTTCGAGTCTCGTATCGGCATGGATTGTAGGTGGGGGGAGTGAATGTACAGCGCTCTCTCCCACCTTCAATACCACGACTGAGGTTCCCTTGAGCAAAGCACCGAACCCCCACCTGCTCCCCGGGCGCCGCAGCATAAATGGCTGCCGTTACTACTGTAAATCTATATTAAATTATTATGGGATCTCCTTCAATGCTTTCAGAATCTTTACTTATTAAAACGATTTTGTTTCTGTATTTTAAAATAATTTTTTTATATTAACACATTTTAATGACAGCATATTTATTGGAAAGAAAAAAAAAACTTTTATTTTTCAAAATAAGCAGAAAATAGTACAAACTTTGCTAAAGTGATTCTTTTGAACAAGTATTAACTTAGACATTATTTAAAAAAAAAACAACTTTATTTTAGCTGAAGTATTTGTATAAATACCGTGTGCCTTTTACCCCATGCTGGTGAGCCTTTTACCCCATGTGTGGGGTAAAAGGCCCCTCTTGCCACCTCATACATTTATACGATTTTTAATCAAAAT
>NW_015645812.1:0-174 GCF_001515625.1 Sinocyclocheilus rhinocerous | reverse complement strand
TTGGACAAAAATCCTATTTTAAGCTATATATATCATTATTGTGATGGGGGCCCTGCAGTAAGTCATAGCCCCGGGGCCCAGTGCAGTCTTAATGCGGCCCTGGCTGCAGCTGTCTAATGGTCTTCATGTGAAGGCCGGTGAGAAGACCATTACAATAGTCCACCCTGCTAGTGA
>NW_015645811.1:0-541 GCF_001515625.1 Sinocyclocheilus rhinocerous | reverse complement strand
CAAGTTGATGGTAAGCAAACTACTTTAAGTGATAACTCCTCTACATTGATACGTTTTCTCATAGTAAAGTGAGGTATAGTAATACACCAAGACTTGATACTAACCAAAAAGTCAATGTTTGTCAAGAAACTATACTTAAATGACTTAAAGCAACTAGCACATTGACAATAACCTCTTTTCCAATTTCAGTTTAAATGGGCCTATTCCTTCAATTGGGCCTTTAGAACCTCCTTGCAGGTTATTTGTTTATATTTTAACAATAAAGCTATTTCAATAGATGGCAAACTTTATCACAACTCCTCAAAAAACTATGTAAAGTTAAGAAGAAAAATGGTTGCTGGACAAAAAGAGGCCAATTTTTATTTTAGAATTAGAACATTGTGGAACCGAAAAAACCAAGCTTGCCATTTCAGCTAGATTCTACTGGCCTGGAATGGGGGTGGACATTAATAAATGGGTAAATAGGCTATTCTTTTTTTTCCTTTTCAACATTGCCGTGAGACATATAAACTGATTATGTTATGGAATGCATTTCTCATGT
>NW_015645810.1:325-1295 GCF_001515625.1 Sinocyclocheilus rhinocerous | reverse complement strand
TTAACAGTTTTAAATTTCAGTTACTGTGCACGTTAAAAACTATTTTAGTCTTTTCTACGCCCGTGTTTTGTTCTCACAGACACCCGGCAGAAAGTAACAAAACAACATTAAACTCCGGCAAGAAGATAAAGTCCTTTTTGCAAAATCATAGACATGTATTTACAAATCAAGTATAATGGGAACACAGAATGATCTTGGAGAGAGCTTTACCGAACTGACTGTCGTAACCAAATGCGACCAGGGTTTAAAGGCTGAACGAATGACTGACAGCGGAGAAAAGAGTTTGTGTGAGCTTTAATGTAAGGACTTAAATATTCATATGTAGCTCACATTAAGCTATCGTACGGCTTCAGAAGTAAAACAGAATAATTCGCACAATCGGGACAAAATAAATAAATAAAAAATCTCGGATTTGGATCGGCCCTCTCTGACCGATACCCGATCCGAGAAAAATGGCACTATCGGAGCCGATACCCGATATGAATATCAGATCGGCGCATCCCTAGTCTGTTGACATTTTTGAAGTGTTATTAATTGTAACTTTTTAGATAGGGATGGGTCACAAAGGTCAGCGTTTCATCCAAAAACCAACTTTTCAACCATTATTCCTATCCAAGACACCATGATAGAAAGGGAAGCATTTGACTGGTGTTGTGGAGTAAAAAGGTGATAATGTTCTCTTTTGTTGGACAACAGGTAGGGGTGCGCAGATCCGATATTTAGTATCGGTATCGCTCCGATACTGGCATTTATTTTGCTGGATCGGGGTATCCGCCAGACGAGACCGATCCAAATCCGATATAGTGCGTATACTATTTAGGGCTGCACGATAAATTGCATGCGATATTTAACGCGCATCTTGTCAGAAAGCCGGTTCTGTAATCAGCGGTAAATCTCCATCACGTGCGTGCTTTCACATGAAGCAGCATTTACTACACAGAGCCGTTGTTCACTGACGAGCTGCGCAAAA
>NW_015645810.1:0-243 GCF_001515625.1 Sinocyclocheilus rhinocerous | reverse complement strand
AACAACGGCTCTGTGTAGTTAATGCTGCTCAATGTGAAAGCACGCACGTGATGGAGATTTACCGCTGATTACAGAACCGGCTTTTCTGACAAGATGCACGTTAAATATCGCATGCGATTTATCGTGCAGCCCTAATACTGTTCTATGTTATTATTAAGCCCCACGAAAGCCACAAACACATTACAAAGCACCATAAAATTTTCGTGCACTATATTTCAAGTGTTCTGAAGCTTTTCCATAGTT
>NW_015645809.1:0-568 GCF_001515625.1 Sinocyclocheilus rhinocerous | reverse complement strand
ATCACAACACAACTGCTGAGAAAGTTTCTTGAGTACTTGAGCCATAAATCAGAGAATGAGCCGACTGAAGCATACTGCTGGTTCAAGGATTGTTGATTCCCCAAGAGCCAAATAAAAAAACCACAGAGATGAATACTTCCCCAAGAGCCAAATAAAAAAACCACAGAAATAGATGAATACGAAACAAAAGTGGAAACAAACTTCTGAATAAAGCACAAAACTGACCATTAGTCACTTACCTGTGCAGTTCAGTGCATCTCATCACTCGGCTTTCCCGATCCATTTTAACACAGACCAACAGTCACTCTGAAAAACACAAAAAGCAAATAATGGAAGAAAAACCACATGACCTAAAAGACAATAAAAGCTTTCTTCTTTCTTTCCTTAAAATAACTACTCAACGTTCTAAGTAGCGTAAATCATGAACAAAATGTGAACAAATAGAAAAATAAATTAACTACATGCCAAAACTTCAGAACTCAAAAATTCCAGATTTGTGAGATTTTTTCCCAAATTCATTGGGGTGGTCGACTGATATTGTTTTTTTGACAGCCGATGCCGATATCTT
>NW_015645808.1:827-933 GCF_001515625.1 Sinocyclocheilus rhinocerous | reverse complement strand
AGCTATTTAAAAGTGAAGGAAAGCTAGGAAAAGAGGGAACGCCCCACCCACACACGGTGATACCGGTATTACCGGTGTTGTCACACGTCGATTAACCAGTGGGAAA
>NW_015645808.1:0-817 GCF_001515625.1 Sinocyclocheilus rhinocerous | reverse complement strand
TTATTTGGGTCATATATTCCAAGACGTAGGCTAGAATCTGTGATTGCGAAGTACAGTAAATATCCACACTGGTGCGGTAACTGACTGCCACACGTACTCCTCAAAACATTAGATTCATCCACGCTGGAGCTGAGCCGCCGCACAACCCACGCAAGGAAGATAATTCAGCAGACAGCTGCAATTGCAGGTTTTCAAACAGAGATGGCAACAAAGAGGCAAAACTTGCGTACTGCAGCTTTAACGTTCGTATAAACAAGACTTTTTTTTTTTAAACTGGACGTTTTGAACATTTCTGAGAACATGAGAAATAACAATTTCTTAATTTAATGGGAATGAACATTTTTATTAGCTGGGAATCAAATTAAATAAAGAACTGTTAAAAAATCCTGTTAGATATTGCACCTGGTTCATGCAAAGCATTGGAAATGGAAGGTCGAGTGCCTTGCATTATGGGAAACAGCATCTCATGTGTGGTCAAAGACTTTAGATTAGGGGTGTAAAACTCAATCCCAGGAGGGCCGGAGCCCTGTTTAGATTCAAGCCTAATTAAACACAACTGATCCAACTAATCAAGTCCTTCAGGCTTATTTGAAAACTACATGGTATGCGTTGGAGCAGGGTTGGAACAAAACTTTGCAGGGCCTGCTTTAGATCTACAAAGACCGTGCACTCATATTACTTATGGGAGAAAGTCTAATGCGAAATAAGGCGCTACAGTGCCTTCTAAATAAAAGAGCCAATCACTAATTGATAAAGTCATCGCGTTGGAAGCTCTGGTTGCTATAGAAACAATCATTATGTTTGATGCCCAGTTTTT
>NW_015645807.1:0-892 GCF_001515625.1 Sinocyclocheilus rhinocerous | reverse complement strand
ACTTTGAGCTTCGGGCGCATGTCCAAACGATCAAATACACACACAGATATGTCAAAATGGCCGGCTTGGAGAGTAATTTACTTAAACACAGTTTATGTCTTAAGTGGAGGAGAACAGTTGGGAGAAAATCCGATGTGTGTCAATATATTGTCTTAACCCTTGTGCGACCTTTTGGACATTTTTGTCCTTTTCAGGTTTGTTTTTTTGATAATTTTGCCTGTGTTATTGCCAACTGCATAAATTTTGGCACAGATGTGTATTTTTATTGGAATTTTACTATGTGTTATTGCCAACTGAGTAAATTTTGGCACTGATGTGTATTTTTATTGGAATTTTACTATTTCACTTCCATTTCCTTTAATAAATCTGTTTTGCACTAGGTACAAAAAATGTTTCCTCTCAGGACCTTAAGGACAAAAATGTCCCCATTGAAACCCATTAAAACTACTATTTTTAATCGCAGTGCCATTTAACTCTAAAATGATGCAATTTTTGTTAATAGGCTTTCATTCTGTTGGCAAGGCTTTAAAAATAAATTTTTTACTATTTTTTACCAGATGGTGCCATTTTTTCAGGTTTGGCCTATAAAGCTAATACTCGCTTTATTCCTGTTTTCTGCTTCTGCAAATTATAGTAAAGAAAATACTCGCTTTATTTCTGTTTTCTGCTTCTGCATATTATAGAGCCAATTGGATAAATAATGCAGCTATAATTGTGTGGGTGTGTTGGTATGGATGTCAGAGTGTGGTTTGTGTGTCATAAAAAAAAATTGTGCTTGTGTGTTCTTGTAAAATTTGAGAGAGAAAAACTCTGCAAATCACAAATCCAACCACTGTGTGCACCAGCGGAATTTTGCTGGCATCTAATGGGGAAAATTTGGTACTGCGCCCAA
>NW_015645806.1:17958-18113 GCF_001515625.1 Sinocyclocheilus rhinocerous | reverse complement strand
CCCGGACTCATCAGCACTCACCAATTGCAGTCACCTGTCTCTCATGACCTCATCAGTCACACACTATAAGAATGGAACACACACACACACACACTCACCGCCAGTGGTGTAGTGGTGCCTGGAGAAGTGGGTATACTCTTAATTTATGCCCCATG
>NW_015645806.1:0-1470 GCF_001515625.1 Sinocyclocheilus rhinocerous | reverse complement strand
GAACGAACTGATTCTTTTCAATGAACCTTTTAAATCGGTTCGCAAATCGCACCAAACGATTCATTCACGAATTGGAATGATCCGATTGTAGCTTTTCTCGAGTCGACAACTCACTGATTCAAATGAACCGTTTAGTGCGAGTCTCCAGTGAACTGAATTCACAAGTAAGAACCGGGAGAACTTGTGAGTGCGCGCGCGTCTGATGCTGCTAAAAGTAAGTTACTAATGTTGAATTTTAGGATTAATTATTGTAACTGAAAATCATATTTAGGTCAAAACTGTCAGTTGTTTGTGAACTAAATCTGCTGTAAAGGGTGATCTGTTTAAGCCCACTGAAATGCTTGAATGCAGACACATTAACATCAGAATCTAACATTAACATAATCTAACATTAACATCATTAAAATAACACAGATTAAATAAACTAACTCATGCACGTTCATCTTCCCCGCTGCTGTAAAGTTAGCAGTTTTACTAAAATGCTATGATTTTAGCCCTATGTGACGTCTGTTTTTATATTGTTTTTCAACAGTATAAATGTTTATAT
This sequence comes from Sinocyclocheilus rhinocerous, assembly GCF_001515625.1. Taxonomy (NCBI): domain Eukaryota; kingdom Metazoa; phylum Chordata; class Actinopteri; order Cypriniformes; family Cyprinidae; genus Sinocyclocheilus; species Sinocyclocheilus rhinocerous. The sequence goes on along the minus strand of NW_015645806.1, from coordinate 923 downwards.
TGTTTGGATTAACTAGCGGAGTAGACAGATATGAATGTTTATTCATAACCATACTGAAAATAAGTAAATATTGTTAGCTGATGCTAACTGTCTAGCTAACAAGCTTGCTGGTGCTAAGCTGAGGTAACGTTAATTTTTAGATATAAAGTCCAAATATTTTTATTCAACCACCTAGATAGATTACATCTGGGGGAAAAAGAAAGAATGTGATGTTCAGAACATGGTAACTACAGTAATTATCAAAGTGGGAAGTGATGCCCTCTGGGGGCATTTGGCCAGGGGTGTTTTTACACCACAGACAAGGTTTGAGAAGAAAAAAAATCATTATGAAAATATAATTATATTTTCCTTAAAATGTTCTTCCTAACTTCAGGCCTTATTGTCATGTCATATATAACTGTGATGTTCTGCAAAACAACAAGCTTTAAAACACTTTTTTCTTACTGGTGAAAATCAGATGGTCAGATCTGTTTTCTCAGGTACTTCGCAATGTAAGCTTCACAGTGAACATTACTACATCACTCTCGTCAATCTAGTCCATATCAACAACAAAAATATATCTTGACTCCATATAGTGGTTATTTTGGGAAAATCCCAGGTATTTTGAGCAGTAGGATTATAAAAAATATGTGCTAATATAAAATTTAATTAAGTAGCCTATATAAAACTGCAAAATAAATCTATCTAGCAGTACTTTTTTACTTAAGTGCATAAAAAATCGAGTACTTTAGTACTTTCACTCGAATAAAATTGAAAAAGGAGTACTTTTACTTTTACTGGAGTAATATTTTATTATACGTATCTGTACTTTTACTCAAGTACTTGATTTGTGTACTTCGTCCACCACTGTAAGAAAGTGACCAATAATTTGTGACCAGTGTTTTATATGTAGATTGATTTCTCCTCTCTAAACTGTTTCTCAA
>NW_015645805.1:799-1095 GCF_001515625.1 Sinocyclocheilus rhinocerous | reverse complement strand
TTCTCTCCAGTGTGGATATTCATGTGAATCTTAAGGCTTGATGATTGTGTAAAACTTTTTCCACACTGAACACATGTGTAGCGTTTCTCTCCAGTGTGGATATTCATGTGAATCTTAAGGCTTGATGATCGTGAGAAACTCTTCCCGCACTGAACACAACTGAATGGTTTCTCTCCAGTATGAACTCTCATGTGAACATCAAGATTTTTTTTGCGTGTGAAACTCTTTCCACACTGAGTGCAGGTGAAAGATTTCTTGGCTCTTCTTTTCTTTAAACCTTTCTGTTTGGTTTGAGA
>NW_015645805.1:0-700 GCF_001515625.1 Sinocyclocheilus rhinocerous | reverse complement strand
TTTCTCTACTTTTGACATGATTTCTCTCCTCAACTTCACTCAATTCTTCATTCTCCTAATTTTCTTCATTTATCTCTGAAATAAAAGTAAAAATGGTTTCTTTTCAGTTAATTGTGAAAGAGACAAAAATGAACTCTGATGTAAACATATATACAGTGTATATATATATCTCTATATATATATATTTTTTTTTTTTGATGTATTGTAAGGAATTTAACTAATTAATTCTTATAAGGGAATTAATCACTAATTTTATTTCTAGCGCAGGTTTTGAGAGGACTCGAATCTGAAAATTCGAGGTCCACCTGATTAAAACTGATTTCAAATTTGTTATTTTACACCTTATCAGCTACTCGTCCTGCGAGACGTTAATGTCAGTGTATATTAACAATTTGACTATGTATTTTCCCAGGCCACGGGTTAATACGTTATTTGATAATTTGTAATTTCCCTGGCCACGGGTTAATACGTTCTTTGATAAGTAAGCTACTACTGAGGTAACGTGATCTTGGCAAGGTTTGACTTTAAAATTATGCGACACCAGACAATGATTCTTTATAAATGAAACATGAATTTATTGGCTATTCTAAATTACATTGACCTAAGCTAAGACATACACATACACACACGTACAGTCTCTGAAGAATGAAAATGCTGTTAACGGAGTTCTGAGAAGTTCCCAAAGTTCTAACTCGTTTTC
>NW_015645804.1:416-497 GCF_001515625.1 Sinocyclocheilus rhinocerous | reverse complement strand
TACAGTAGAACCATTATAATCAGAGACGCTGTGTACACTGGATGCGACGCGGCGCGACAAAACCCAACATTAAACTGATGC
>NW_015645804.1:0-208 GCF_001515625.1 Sinocyclocheilus rhinocerous | reverse complement strand
AATGACCAGCACCTGCCTGGGTCTGTGCGACTTCATCTATGGCTTTTCTCTTCGCTTTCACAAACCGATCCATCTCCCATTCTAATTACGTCCTTTGGCTGTTTACTGTTTTATTTCTTTTCTTTTTCTGCTGATAGCCCGCGCTCGACTTGAAGCAGCGCTGCTTAGACCAGTGGTTCCCAAACCTGTCCTGGAGGACCCCCTGCCC
>NW_015645803.1:366-591 GCF_001515625.1 Sinocyclocheilus rhinocerous | reverse complement strand
TGCACGAAAACCAGCAATGTATTGGACCCGGAAATAACGTCTCTGATACTATAATATATATTATGTAAAATATACTATAATATATAATATTGTATTATAGTTATTATATCCGAGTTGTCTGGAACTCAGCATTAGGTTAACATTTCAATAAACGAGCGTGTACTACACAATTACGAGCCATTCTATAAGGTGACATTTCAGCACTTGACAAACGGATAGCGACTC
>NW_015645803.1:0-240 GCF_001515625.1 Sinocyclocheilus rhinocerous | reverse complement strand
TAAATGACTACATACGTACGTCTAATAGACGGTGAATATGGGTCTAGGCTAAAACAAGGCTAAATCTGGGCTGTCAGTGAAAATTTAATAGACGTCTAATCATAGCCCAAGAATAGACTAGTCATCAATTAGACCGCTATTAAACGACTACATATATACATCTAATACAGCAAAATGGCAATCCATACATACAGATTTAAGAAAAATAAAATTTTTAACAACTTGGACAACTTAAGACAA
>NW_015645802.1:0-1087 GCF_001515625.1 Sinocyclocheilus rhinocerous | reverse complement strand
AGCCTGACACTCTCGGCGGCCCGGGAAAGCATAGCGGTCAGCTCTTCAAAGTGAAGCTCTTTTAGAAATTGTCTCTTTTTTTGAAAGGAAAAAACACTCTTTTAGAGAGAGCGCTGAAGCGCCCAGGGGAGGTCGCGGCAAGACCGCAGAATGACAGCTGCAGCTCGCCGAGGTTTCAGCAGCCTGGATGGCAAAGATGGTTTCAAAGATGGCCGCCGAGTGACGTGACTGGTCTTAAAGGGACTTTGACTAATTCCAGTACAGAACCTATAGGATGTTGCGCATGCGCGACTGAACGAATTACTCCCCGAGACGACTCGTTCTTCCCGAGTCACATTAAAGATTTGTTCAAAAGGAACGAATCGTTCAAGAACGACCCATCACTATTAGTTTGCTGTTAAACTGTCATATTAGCAGAAACTAAAACAAAAAAATGTAGAAGCAAAGGGAGCTTGATCGAGGGTGAGAGGTGTACAAACACGCAGGAGACAGAGAAACAGAGATCCGTGTGGGTCACAGCAACTGTAAACTTTCGTTAGCACAACGGAAGACCCGCCTCTCCAATCATTAGATTGGTCAATGGAAAAAAACGCGAATGACTTTGGGTGCTTTTCTGCTCAGAGTTGCTTTTTTTCAACTTCAGGAGCTTAGAGCGCTCCTGCAAAACGTGAGGCGCCCGGGGCGGATAAACTGCACGCAAAACGCTCACTGTCAACAGAAAACAATTTTAAAAAGGCGCCTCTCACTGCAAAAAACGCATTCTGTCTGATCGGGGCCTGAAACCGGTGAAAGAGGCGGAGTAAACTGGTGATACAGCCCTTACGAAAATTATTATTAACCATGGTTTTACTACAGCAAAAGTGCAGTAACCATAGTTTTTGGGCGTATATATATATACACACACACAGTACATATTATATTGGTCAAACCATTATGGTATTTATTAATTGTCTACAAAGGCTGTTGTAATATTTACGGGGTTTTTCAGGTCGTGGAGTGTTTGGGGATTTTGTTGTAAATAGAGGAGAAATTATAGATGTATTTGAAGCAGAACACAGAAGAGACATCTATCATGTAATGAAAAGCG
>NW_015645801.1:0-585 GCF_001515625.1 Sinocyclocheilus rhinocerous | reverse complement strand
AACTTTTCTATTACCTATATATTTACTAAATAACATTAGAAGCATAATTTTACATTGAAAATTGAGGAAATTAAATTTTTTAATTATTGTTTAACGAGATGTTTCAACCTATTTATTTAGAGCTTGAGCAGTTGCCTTTTATTGCTAAATATTCCTCTACAATTTTGTTTAAGCTGTCACTTTCAACCTTTAGTGGAACTGGCAGAGTTGCATATGGCAGAATGCAATTATACAATAGTTCATGTTTAAAGGAATAGTTCACCCAAAAATTAAGCTCATGTTAATCACTGTTACTGAATTGCGACTTAAATTTAGTTGACATTAGGTGAACTGACCTTTAATTAGTCCTATTGTAACCTGACTATATATATATATATATAAGGATCAGTGTTGGGCAAGTTACTTCCAAAATGTAATACATTATATATTACTAGTTAATGTCTTTTGAAAGTAATTACCGTATTGTCCCGAATATAAGACGATGTTTTTTTCTTGGAAATACATCTGAAAAAATTCATGGTCTAGACTTTGACATGTCATTAATACACCCACAACAATAGGTGGCGCCAAATACGCATAAAACGA
>NW_015645800.1:225-848 GCF_001515625.1 Sinocyclocheilus rhinocerous | reverse complement strand
GCCTCTAATGTTCTGAATGGTTAGTTCTTTAGACATTTCCTTTAGGTCGTAAGGGAACCTTTATCCACTGGAGCTCTTGTTATACAACAGGAGGTAAGGCGTGTAATTCTACTGCCGATGTTTGCCAATTTGTGTCCCGAGTTCAGTGTTTTCTGTTTATTTATTTCTGTGATGTTTTTTGGCTCACCATTAATTCGATTGATTGACAGGTATTTTCATATGAACTACATTATGTCTAACACAACGATGATGTAAAATTGGAGCATTTGTACATGGAATGTTGATGGCATTCATAAACCTGTTAGAAGGAGGAAGGTTTTGATCTAAAAAAGGAAGGGATATGCATTGATTTACTTCAGGAGACCCAATTAAATGATCAGGAACACTCTAAACTCTTACAAGAGAAGTTTTTTCTCATCCTTTATGTCAAGGAGTAGAGGAGCATTAATTTTAATTAAGAAGAAAATCTTGTCATTTGTCAATCTATAGATGTTATATAAAGGGGTCATATGATGCGATTTCATGTTTTCCTTTCTCTTTGGAGTGTTACAAGCTGTCCGTGCATACAGAAGTCACAAAGACTAAAGTCTCAAACCCAAAGAGATATTCTTTATAAAAGTTAA
>NW_015645800.1:0-160 GCF_001515625.1 Sinocyclocheilus rhinocerous | reverse complement strand
TACCTCACTATGTGGGAAGATTTGCATAACGCCGCCCAAATGTTCACGCAAAGAAAGAAGGCATAACTTTTAGTCTCACTGTAGTTTTGTTGTTGCCGCCGACATGTCGTGAAGAGTTGTGTGTTTCGTTGTGAAAGTGAAACTACTTTGTTTGGTCTTC
>NW_015645799.1:0-515 GCF_001515625.1 Sinocyclocheilus rhinocerous | reverse complement strand
TGGATGCCATCAAAGCAAGGTTTGGTGGTTTGGTGAAGAATGAGGAGATCCAGACCATACTGGATTCTTTCAGAGTGCTCAACCCTGACACGTGGCCAGAGGAACAAGCTAACCTACTTACCTTTGGAGATGACAGCATAGCAGACCTGGTGAAGCATTTTGAAAAGCCTCTAACAGAGTAAGAATTAATTTGATAAGGCACAGCATTGCCATTTGAGACACCTGTTGCATATGTGCAAACTCAAATTGCTCTGTTCTGTGTTTCAGAGCAGGGTGCAAAATTGCTACAATCCAGGATGAATGGCAAGGGCTCAAAATCCTAGTGAGCCAGAACTTCAGGGACAAAACCTACTCTGGCTTATGGGAGATGCTGCTGACAAAGGACCCCTACAAGCAAGACTACAAAGTAAGGCAGAGCAGTCCAAAATTGTCCAGACACAACTTCTATTTTTTTATTCATTTAATTAATGTAAAATGTTGTCATCTCCCATAGAACATACTAGAGTTGGTGCAGA
>NW_015645798.1:0-1278 GCF_001515625.1 Sinocyclocheilus rhinocerous | reverse complement strand
GTGGGTCACGACGAGGCGTTCCCAATAGTGACCCCTAGAGGACGCAGTTCAAAGTTCCCATGAAAGGGAATTGCAGGTGATTTTATTGCGCGATTATGAAATAGAAGAAATCGTTCGCGATAATGACAGCTGTTTTCATAGCTTCTCCGTGAACTACGGCTCTGTGTAGTAAATGCTGCTCCATCTGAAAGCATGTGAAAATACCACATTTAATAACATATTTTTACGCCAAACATGTGAAAATACCACATTTAATAACATATTTTTACTCCAAACTCACTTCATAATGTCAGTCGAGTGTTTGAAATAAATCCTTCTGTGAGATGATGTGGCTTCTTACACAGAATAAGGCACGCAACATATTTCATAATATTTAAGCAGTGATAAAGGCATTGCATTATAAATATACTTTATTTTAATGAAAATTATAATAATAAGAACTCAGATAAACCGTATATTTTGCGTAGTCGTGTGTTTATTAGTCACGTTGAATCAATGAAAGCAGTTGAATCTTCTGTTATCTTATTGTACGTCTGGCAACACTGCTTCTGTTTATTCAGCTGCAGCGATAGGCATTTCCTGGGTTTCTTCTGCGAGGCGTATTTGGAGTTTCAGCGCGAGAGCGCCCTCTGGCCTTTGGATGGAGATTTACTGCTGATCACAGAACTGTGCTTCACTGAAAGATACGCATGAAAATCGCAGCTTCTGTCGAATCGCGATCTCAATTCCATTTCGATTTATCGTGCAGCCCTACCTTCAGTGGCATAAACTGAAACTGACATGGCTTACAAGACGTTGCAGTATTGAGGGATGAATTCACTTTTTGCATCGTGTTTGCAAACACACTTCATTTGTGTGTAATATAGGCTCATAACAGTTTGTGGCTCAATCACAAAAGTCAGCACTATTTGCCTGCTGTAATTAACATCATGCTATTACACAGAAGTTTATTAAAGAGAGGTTTGTGTACATTTTCTATTGATTATTGGAGGAGTAATTCATCAAAAGATTATAAAATGAAGGAGAAGAGCATTAGAATATAATTGCACAGTGCAAATTGATGTCAGCACGGAATGTCTTTGTACCGTTACCTGATTTGTTTCATTTCTGTGAAAAATGTGGTGCTAAAACAACAGAGACATTCTTCATGAATTCTCTCCAGAGTGTATTACTTCATAAAATTCACAGCATTAAGAGTAAGGCAACTTTTAAATACAATATAACACTTATTTTATACAAGTGCATCTCAATAAATTAGAATGTCATGGAAAAGTTCAT
>NW_015645797.1:0-545 GCF_001515625.1 Sinocyclocheilus rhinocerous | reverse complement strand
CTTGGGTCCCAACGCTCGTGAAATGCGGAAGAGGAAATTTGCTCTTTTTTTGAAAATGTTTGTTTATTTTATTTTTCTCACTATAACAGTGGTAAGTTGTGCGGGTGCTAATTGAACGGGCCCGGGGTTCACAACAGTATTCACCACAAACACATTGCCATCGGCACCCAGAAGTGAACGGGGTGCTTGGAAGCACCAAAGAGGCTGCTTGGGGCCGGAAGTGAACGGGGTGCTTGGAGACACAAAAGAGCCTGCTTGGGGGGTGGTCCGGCGATGGCGAGACTTTGCCCCCTCCTCTTCCTGTCCCGCAGATTAGGTTGATGCCTGAGACGCCGGGTCCAGCACTACCTTGGGCCGGGGTCCTTGGCGCTTAGGGAATGAGTAGCGTCTAGCCGAGCGGGAGCGATGCCGGGGCTCAGGCTTAGAGACCGGCGGTGCAGCTGATGAGGCGGGCTTCGCGGGCTGCTGAGTCGGTGACGTCTTGGGGCGACTGGCGGCATCCGCAGAGCTGGAGCGTTTTGGCAAGAAGTGTCGCATTGCCTGGG
>NW_015645796.1:804-896 GCF_001515625.1 Sinocyclocheilus rhinocerous | reverse complement strand
CTGTAGCGAATCCATGTGTTTTTGTAAGAAAAATATCCATATTTCGAACGTAATAAACACTTTTCTCTCACTTCCGCTGACTGTCATCCACT
>NW_015645796.1:0-127 GCF_001515625.1 Sinocyclocheilus rhinocerous | reverse complement strand
GGTGAGTAAAACACAAGCTAATTTTCATTTTTGGGTGAACTAACCCTTTAAGGCCAGGACACACTAAGCAGACGGTCGGCCGTTGGCCAACGTCGGGCCGACGGCGAGTGACGGTCGGGCTAGTTTG
>NW_015645795.1:0-528 GCF_001515625.1 Sinocyclocheilus rhinocerous | reverse complement strand
CAGAGCCGTGAAATTTGACACCTCTGCGTCACTAGAGTGGGGAGACAATGTACTTCACATCCGGGAATTTACCGCTGGGTGTTTTGGAATCTGTAGTTTTTGGAATGTTTTGAAGGCGAGTTTCCCTCACGGAAAGGGTACTGCACATGCGGCTCGGATAATATCAATCTATGATAATCCGGCTCGGATTATATCAATCTATGATAATCATATTACAAGTTATATATGGTGAAGAATGTTCAGCGGCGCCGTGGAGAGGAATGAACGCGCGTCTGGTAAGGCTTTATGAGCGTGTGTTTGCGTGTTTTTGATATTGTAATCGTTGTTTCGAAACGTGATAGCACAGTTAGCAATCTGATACACTGTTTATTGACAGAAAAGTACAATACATTATGCATTTCAGTGAATATACAGTAAATATACAGTAAATATACATGAATTATTACAGTGCTGTGTGAATGAACTGATATGTGTTTGTTTGATGCTCTGAATGTTAGGGATAGCTGCCGGTTAGCAAATTAGCTCCGC
>NW_015645794.1:0-914 GCF_001515625.1 Sinocyclocheilus rhinocerous | reverse complement strand
CACTCCTGATGAGTTTGTATCCTTCCATGCACAAGCTAGTTAATGTTTAGAAACTGAATGATCTGTTGTTTAATATCTTTGTTTTTGAAGTGTATCACCACAGGAAACGATGCGGAAATCGCAGCAATCTATATTACCACACTGGCTAAGATTCCATATGTCCTTGTTTTGATTCTATAAACTATAGTTAATTGTTGATCAATGCTCATCAGTGGCGTAGCAGACGGGCACGCAGGGCACGCACTGCGGGGGGCCCCGCGATAACCTCCCCGTGCTGATTTGTGTCATATCATGTGTCAACGAAAGGCAGAGATATTAGAGCCCTGCACGGGCCTCAATCTAGGCCCTATCCTGGCCCGTGTCCGACAGCGTATCAGAATTCTTGGCCCGAGTCCGACCCGAGCCTGTCTTTTTTCCCCCCACTTCTGCCAAAACAGCTTATATACTCTTTCAGATACTAAAATAGTTCCGTTTTGAATGAAATGGCAAAGTGATTATATTTTGTTTCATTATTTAAATTAATGATTAATTCCCTTATAGAATTAACGACTTAAATTACAGTTAAGTCCCTACATTTAGAAAAACGTTTGGAGCATTTTTTGTTCGTTAAATGTAAGTTTTTGTTTGTTAAAGTATCGACCAAGTGGCCAGCGGCAGACAGTGAGTTGATCATAGCCTATTTGATCAATTTAGCCTTCTCAAATCATCACGACTTGCCTAAGATAAAATCTATAGTTATAAAACAGCTCAAGCATATCACAATGTTAGGCTAGTTTAAACACTTAATCTATAAATGTGCGCTGTTAGAGGCATACCCAATCGTATGTGCGGAGAGTGGAAGCTGAAGCGCGCTTTACAGGACATGGAGCCGCCAGCGCGATCACTTGCATTGGAAACATTTTAAAATGCGCATA
>NW_015645793.1:0-641 GCF_001515625.1 Sinocyclocheilus rhinocerous | reverse complement strand
TATATATATATATATATATATATAATTTTAAATGTATTTATATTTAAATATGATTATTTAAATAATACATTTTCTCAAAATGCATGTATTCATATAGCTTAGAATCAGCATAAATCTGTTTATCATGACAACAATTCATTTAATTAAAAAGTATGAAGATTGTTAAAATGCAGCTATATGTGGAAGAAACAATATTCAAATTAAAAGATATGAGATTAAAACAAATTGGATTTGATGATAAATATATAAATCCGGTAAATGTGTTAAAAACACATTTAGTTTATTAGCACTATTACAGAAATCCGACCTGTTTAAATTGAAATATCATCTGAAAGATGAATAAATCAGCTTTCCATTGATGTATGGTTTGTTAGGATAGGACAATATTTGGCTGAGATACAACTATTTGAAAATCTGGAATCTGAGGGTGCAAAATATTTGGCTGAGATACAGCTATTTGAAAATCTGGAATCTGAGGGTGCAAAAAAATCTAAATATTGAGAAAATCATCTTTAAAGTTGTTCAAATGAAGTTCTTAGCAATGCATATTACTAATCAAAAATTAAGTTTTCTGTATTATTAAAGAAATAGTTCAGCCAAAAATGAAAATTTGCTGAAAATGTGCTCACCCTCAGGCCGTC
>NW_015645792.1:0-626 GCF_001515625.1 Sinocyclocheilus rhinocerous | reverse complement strand
GTTAAATCCACGGTCATTTTTTACAGTGCTTCCTACGACACACCGTAACAGAAGAACGGACCAATAAAATATGACCTGGGCTGAAGATCTCCTTTCCTCCATCCGGCAAGATGGTCGTCCTCTGGAGCGGTATGTGGAGGAGTTTGTGGAATTCTCTCATCTGGCGAGTTGGAGTGATCGTATGCTCAATGTTCTAACTATTGTTATATTTTCAAAATATTCTACGTTTACAGTGAAATATATAGCATTTTTAATAATAATAATTATTATTATTACTGGTATCATTTTATTGCTATATTGATATACTGTTTCTTTTGTTTAGTTTTTTTGCCAGTTTGCAATATTTCACCATTTTCAGCAGAAGAATTGCAATTCTACGTTTTCCCTAAATAGAGCAGCACTACAACAAAGAAGTTCGTTCCTACAATTTCCTGCTTCAGTTTTAGCTAATCTGTGCATAAGAGTCTCATCCTGCATCACTGAGTCCTGGAGAACATGATGAGCTGTGATTTACTGCACAGCTGCAGCAGATATTGATGCAAATGTATGTTAATGTGAGTGGTGAATGTTCAGTCTGTGTTGTGTAACTGAGTGCCAGTGCAGTGGGGAAAACTTACCAAAAAAAA
>NW_015645791.1:409-564 GCF_001515625.1 Sinocyclocheilus rhinocerous | reverse complement strand
CAACAGAACCAGGAACTAGAGCCCTGCATTTCAGCCCGGGCCCCACGGGCCCCGACTTTTTCACGCCCCTAGGGCCGGGCTTCAGGCCAATTTTCACATCATAGTTCAGACGCGGGCCGGGCCTCGGGCCTGTTTTAGGCTTCTCCTATTTTTAT
>NW_015645791.1:0-328 GCF_001515625.1 Sinocyclocheilus rhinocerous | reverse complement strand
AACAACACGAGACCGTGCTACCGCGACTGTCAAGAGCGGCTCGACGGTGTTTAGTGTCCAGCAGCAGCATGTATGGTGCGTGCCGTCAGCGCAGCTGAAGAGATCTACGTTCAAATGCACGCAATAGGCTAAAGCTTGCCGCAAAGCATCGGCAAAAGTAATTACCATGAATGTGTCAGGGGGAAAGAGGAAGGAGATATTTGAATTTACTAATAAACTAGTGTTTTCTGAGTCGGTGTCGCAAGGATGAAATTGTCAATCCTGACTCGCCATCTCATTAGATGCGCCTTTAGAGAGAAGTGCATCTTTATGGATTATGATTATAATG
>NW_015645790.1:0-927 GCF_001515625.1 Sinocyclocheilus rhinocerous | reverse complement strand
CACACACACACACACACAGAATTTGTGTAACAAAGCCACAAATGTATGTTTCTAATTCCTTTTTTTCTCCCATTACCCCCTCCTCGTCACCTCCTGTGGATCTACGTTTAAACAACCAGTCAAGTGCTAATATTGAAAGAGGAGGACACGCTGAATGAATGGAGGACACGCTGCATTAAGAAACACACATTAGCAAGAGACAACAGGGAATATCTGTCAGGTCTGGCACATACACATCTAACATGAGGATTATAATATCTCATATAATACAGACTATTCCTGATGGGTTTACAGAGGCCACAACATCACAGATAATCCATAATGGTTACGCATTTTTTGTTTGATCCATGTCATCTGGTTTCTAGGTTATATGTATTCATGAGCTGTCAGTGAGAACAATGACTGTGTGTGTTTGATCGCTGCTTGAAAAATAGTGTGAAACTACTTTAGAGCATCTGTAACAAGTTTAGAGATACATTCCTTAAAGGTGACATATCATGAAAATCTGACATTTCCAGGTTTTAAGTGCTATAATCAGGTCCCCAGTGCATCTACCAACCAAGGAAACGTGAAAAAGATTAACCTAGTAACTTTGTTTCTGAAAGCCTCTGAGAAAACGAGCGCGTCTGATTTCGCGCCCTTGGTGTCGTGGCAAAGGGATTTCATTATAACTGATTTCGCTCCCTTGGTGACGTGGCAAAGGGATTTCATTATAATATTACCGCCCCTTTATCTGTAAGTTTACACCCATGGCGCCTTCATTTGATTTCGCAAGCGACAACGGTGTACCAGCTCTAATGCCATGGCGAAAGTTTGAGCAAAACATGCTAACTGTTCTGTTTTTGGCTGCACAGACTAGCACAGAACACTATTTACAGTCCTAGCCTCAGAGGAGACAAGCAGTGGATTTATTGATTTATTTAATGT
>NW_015645789.1:0-937 GCF_001515625.1 Sinocyclocheilus rhinocerous | reverse complement strand
AAATCCTTTTGTGGGAGACTTTGAGCTTTGTAACTCTGCAGATCTCATACATGCACAAATAGCTACATAACACACTAAAGAAAAGGAAATATAGAAACCGCATCATATGACCCCTTTAACAAACTTTGCAATTATGTAAAACATTTTGGTTAGCATATGAGATAAATTAACAAAATTCTATTTTCAAAATTCAAAATTCTTCCTTTTAATGGCCTAAATGTTCTTGTCAGTCAAACGATTTGTTTTTGAACACGTTGAAAAAATATTAAAAATTCCTTTTACATAGGTCAGAAATATAAAGGTGGTTAAGCATCATGCTTCTCTTCTAGAGTAGGAAAAGTGTAATTTGTGTGATTGTGTGAAATCTAGAGCTGCTTTGATTACAGCCATTACCGGGGAAACCGCTGTTTCTGCCGCTCTCAAAGCGCCTCCTGCTGGCAGAGAATCAGTTTGCATTTTCAATAATAAGCCCGTCTCCAGCAACATGTTTTTGTTGTTGCTCTTTTTTTTTCTGTAGCAACTCTGAACACTTTTCATACTCTTTATGCTGGCTGAAGCACATTTGTTTCAATCTATAAGAATAATCAGCCTAAACTTCCAGTCAAATTTTTTTAACAGTAAGATTTGTATCGTTTTTTTAAAGAAGACTCTTTTGCTCACCAAGGCTGCATTTATTTGATCCAAAGTACAGCAAAAACAGTAAAATTTAGAAATATTTTTACTATTTAAAATAACTGCTATTTGATTGAATATATTTTAAAATGCAATTTATTGCTGTGATCAAAGCTGAATTTTCAGCATCATTACTCCATTCTCCAGTGTCACACGATCCTTCAGAAATCATTCTAATATGCTGATTTGCTGATTACCAATATTTAAAACAATTGAGTATATTTTTTTCAGGATTCTTTGATGAATAGAAAGATACAAAGATCAG
>NW_015645788.1:396-567 GCF_001515625.1 Sinocyclocheilus rhinocerous | reverse complement strand
CTTCCGGTCTCTCAACCGAGGTTGTTGAGACCATCCTCCAATCCAATCTCCCTCAACGAGGAAACTGTACCCCTTGAAGTGGAAACATTTCACTTCTTGGTGCGGAGACCGCCAGCTCGACCCAGTTAACTGCCTGGTTGGTACAGTGCTGGAGTTCCTGCAGGCCCGATT
>NW_015645788.1:0-159 GCF_001515625.1 Sinocyclocheilus rhinocerous | reverse complement strand
CTCCTTTCGAGCCTATCGAGGAGATCTCCCTTACTATCAAGACGATATCTTCTCTCAAGAGAGTTGGGAATCTGCAGGCCCTTTCAGTGGCCCCTTCTTATCTTGACTTTGCGGCCGGTCTGGCCAAAGCGTTTCTGTACCCTCGAGTGGGGTATGTTC
>NW_015645787.1:0-512 GCF_001515625.1 Sinocyclocheilus rhinocerous | reverse complement strand
GAGGCGCCCGGTCAGTATGCAGAATCCACAGGACATCCACAGTCTTGTCGAAGCGGTCGAGCTGGCGGAGGCGACGAATGCCCGCGAGGCAGGGGAGAGAGCGGGCCTGGCGCCCAGCAGGGTGATGGAGCGGCGTCTGCTCGAAGGTGCACCGTGACCAGTCAGCAGACCGGCGGTCCCCGAATTCGTCGATGAGCCAATGCCCACTGAACCCCCAGCACCGACGACCCGAGCCTGGATGGCCGGGTGTTTCCTGCATCAGGACGGACCTTCCCCTGGCCCCAGCCGGATGGTCAAGCTAGAGGGGAAACCAGTGCAGGCCTTGTTGGATTCCGGCAGCTCAGTTACCCTAGTGCAACCTACCCTGGTAAAACCAAGGCCCGAACAGAAGTCAGAGTTGCCACTGACGTGTGTGCACGGAGACACCCGCTATGTGCCGGCCTGCACGGTTCGGATTTCAGCGGAGTCTGGGACCTGGGCCATCGAGGTGGGCATTGTGCGAGACCTCCCCG
>NW_015645786.1:677-921 GCF_001515625.1 Sinocyclocheilus rhinocerous | reverse complement strand
GGACTCGCCCGTCTCCATTCCCTCCGCCAGTTCCAGCTGCGAACCACACGAGCGTAATCACCGCTCCGCCTCGGCGGAAGCAGGACCCGCACCGCGGGGAACGCTCGCAAAGGCACCCTCAGCAAAGAGTGCCTTCCGGGAGCGGAGAACATGCATCGGAAGATGCTCGCAATGCATCGGAAGATGCTCGCACTCTCTCAAGAGCTGACTCAGCATGCTCCGCTCCCAGGCCGAGCACCAAGTG
>NW_015645786.1:0-230 GCF_001515625.1 Sinocyclocheilus rhinocerous | reverse complement strand
CTGGAGAGTAACTAACACCATTTCAAATTTTATTATTTATTATACACAAAGTAGTGGTATCTAAGCGGAAGAGATGTTTACTTACTTTATAATTAGTCAATAACGCCATAATTTTCTTCATTCAGACCGAAAGCTCGCACGAAAACAAGAGATTTATCACACAAACCAATCACATTCAACCACAACGATCATATCCAATTATAGCGCGATGGAGGCATTGCCTCCTCTCA
>NW_015645785.1:0-635 GCF_001515625.1 Sinocyclocheilus rhinocerous | reverse complement strand
GGAGTGCAATATCAGTCTTTACAGGAATATTCCACCACAAAAAATTAAAATTCTCTAATTTACTCACCTTCATGACATTCCAGATGTGTATGACTTTTCTTTCTTGACATAAACACAAAGATTTTTAATAAAATAATCCATCTCTGAGAATCCACATAACACAAGTGAATTGTAGCCCATGCACGTATGACAGTTGATCGGAAGTGATTGTTAATAGTCAAAAGTTTAAATTATTAGTGTTTTTCTTATCTGTTGTTTCACTTCAAAAGATACTGATTCAACCATTAAGTTCAGATGGATTACTGTCACGGTAGCTGTGTGTGGTTTTTAAAGCATCTTTAGGACTCACAGAGATGGATTATTTGCCTAAGAATCTTAATTTGTGTTTACCTGTTCAGTCGAAAGAAAGTAATATGCATTTGGGACAGCATGAGGGTGAGTAAAAGATGAGAGAATTTTTATTTTTGAGTGAACTATCCCCTTAACAATCATATGCTGTTGGTATGCTAATCCAAGATCAGCAGACTAATACGAATAAAATGCAACCTCGTGTACTTGTGAACTGTGTTTGTTTTAATCTAGAGCTCCAATGAAATTAAAATATTTGCATAATATCAGGTGTCTGAAGATCAAGA
>NW_015645784.1:1176-3435 GCF_001515625.1 Sinocyclocheilus rhinocerous | reverse complement strand
GCTACAGGGTGGTCCTATGAGAAAGGAGGAGGACAGAACAGAAAAAGGGAATGGACACAAACAGGAGAGGGTATTTAAAGAGTCACTTCTCAGTAGGTGAGACACAAAAAAAGCATTTGATTCTGGGAGAGGGAAGACGTTGAGAGAGATCAAGAGAAAACCATGGATACAGAGTAACTTTTGTCCTTCTTTTAAAAAGATAATCTGAAAACAGACAGAGACTAATCACACAGAAGAGGGAACTGGGCACAGTTATTAACAGAAGCAGAGGCTAACTCTTACGAAAAACAGGTATGAGATGCTTTGTTTCATGTTGTATGTCTACCTGAGGTGTGATAGAGAAGCATTGCTCTTGTGGGATAGATTTTATTAGTTTTTCCTGTACATGTATGTGCATCACTAGATTAGTACACAACAACAACAAAAGGCGAATGAGATGCAACATTTTTTTATTGCAGAATTAGGAAGTGTATTTACTGACGTGAATTAGTTATGTCCATACTGTTATACAAGTATAACATACTCTGCCTGGCAAAAAAAAGAAAACAAAAAATCCCTGTTTGTATTTAAATAAGCAAATACTTAGGAGTGATTGGATCATTATTGCATTGATTATGCTTCTGGCATGTTATATGTTTGGCAAAAGCTCTTTTAGCACTATCTGATTTTATCTTTTATCTTTTTATTTGTTAAACAATCACGTTGGAAGAAGTATCCCATGGCCATATTCCAAGATGACAATGCCAAGATTCATCAGTCTCAAATTTTGAAAGAGAATCATTTTCATTGTTGTAACAATGCCAAAACAAATGCACCACGTTATCAAAGCTGAAGGTGATCCAGCAAAATATTAGCATGTGCAACTTTTTTTTTGGCCAGGCAGTGTATACGATGGTTATTTACGGGTTGAGAATGTATGTGACATAACCAGAAATTATATGAGAAGTCCTTTCTCATCTGTTTTTTAATTCACAGCTTCCAATAACCTTTTTTTTTCTTTTGTCTGTCAGTGATATCCCACAGAAACTGAAGAGGATTGAGGAGGAAGGAAGTCACTGACTCTTTCAACTAATTCGTGGGAACCATCTAAAAATAGAACAAACAAGAATCCAGGGGAAAGACAAGTGCTCCCATCATCAGTTTATAAAAAAGCGTTTCTTTTTCCAAACCATTCTTCCCCTCTCAAGCCCTTAAAAAGAAACTCTCAGTTCTCTTTCCTGCTCATGTCATCCACTTGCTTTCTACACTAGGTGCAAGTGTGTGGCTCTCAGATGTCCGGGTCTCTGCCCTTCCCTTCACCCTCTCCCTTTCCCTCATGCGACTACAGAGAATGGTCTGCAACCTGGGTGCTGATTCCAAGCGTGTACCTCCTGGTGTTTGTCGTGGGCTCCCTGGGTAACGGCTTGGTGCTATGGGTGTACCTGGACCGCCGAGTGAGAGGCTGTGGGAGGATTGTAAGCTTTGTCATGACCCTGCCGTTGTGGGCGGCATACACAGCGCTGGGCTACCACTGGCCCTTTGGCCAAGTTCTGTGTCAGGTGAGCAGTTACATTGTGGCACTGAACATGTATGCGAGCGTGTTTTCTCTGACTGGGCTCAGCGTGGAGCGTTACTGCGTCATCACACGAAAGCGTGGCAACGGCTCAAAGCAGGGACGGTCAACCACACGCGCCAAGTGGATTGTGGGTAGTGTTTGGCTGGCAGCTGGAATCCTGGCACTTCCTGCTCTGCTTCTGCGGACTGTTAGGGAGGTGGATTTGGAAGAGGGAGATGATGGCGATGGGCAGGATGGACATGCGTCCTCCTGTTTGTGTGACATGGACTACTCCAGTTTGATCTCAAGTGAGCTGAACCCAGCAGCTTCTGAGCAGGCAGAGCTGATGTGGTCAGCAGCTTTAGGATTAAAATCAACTCTGCTTGGCTTCCTGTTACCTCTTGTAGTGCTCCTGCTCTGCTATGGCTGGCTAGGGCGGCTTCTTTCCCGACACTTCAGCCTAGGCCCGCGTCCTGATCATACGCGCCAACGCAGGCTCCTCCGGATCATCATCACCCTTGTGCTGGCCTTCTTCCTCTGCTGGCTTCCCTTCCACACCAATAAGACACTATCCGCTATGGTGGAACTGGGCATTCTTCCCTTTTCCTGCAGTTTCGACCAGTGGTTGGTGGCGGCCCATCCATACTCCATCTGTCTGGGCTATGTGAACAGCTGTTTAAACCCTCTGCTGTATGCTTGCTGTGATCCAGCTTTCCGGAAGCACT
>NW_015645784.1:0-349 GCF_001515625.1 Sinocyclocheilus rhinocerous | reverse complement strand
AAATTAAATTCAGGCTGCAAAGATCATACTTACAGCTTCAACACAAACTGCTTTACACTGAGCTCCATTGAAGTCATCGGTACAGCGTGCCAATTCTTCATAGTTCACATCAGGACTATAGCACACAAAGAAGTGAAAGATACGGTCATTAAATAAATATGAGAACATAATGCAAATTTTTGTGTAAGAGAATTATAATTCAAATTTGCATAGCAGTTGCACTTCAATTTTACAGATAGAACAGACAAATGACTGTCATGCAATCCAATAAAACCTCAATAAAACGTTATATAAGCTCTGAAATCTCTTGTTTTGCATCTTTTACTTCATGTCTTGTCTACAATAACTG
>NW_015645783.1:0-884 GCF_001515625.1 Sinocyclocheilus rhinocerous | reverse complement strand
ATTCCATAAAGAATTTGGATTTAGAGTGAAATGTCTAATCCAATTCATTTTAAAGGTGTTGTTTAGAGTACAGAAATCAAGAAAGTTCAATCCTCCTGACTCATATGTATTCAATATTGTAGATTTCCTAATGTAATGTCTTTTGTTCCTCCACAGAAAATTAAACAAAGCAGTATCAACAGCTTTACACATCTCCTTAGAGACACTGAGTGAAGTGGCTGCATAGACTAATCTTGACAGTCCCTCTGCTTTACACAGCAAAACTCTACCTTTTAGGGATAAATCCCTTAAAAGCCAATGATTCAACTTTGCCTTAGTCTTCTGAAGAATAGATTCAAAATTCATCTTACACCTAGATTTCTGATCTTTCGTGATAACAATCCCCAAGTATGTTACAGAATCCTTCACTGGAATATTAGCAATATGTTGTAACTCACAGTCTTTAATAGATAACAATTCACATTTATTGATGTTTAAACAAAGGCCAAAGGCTTTAGAAAAGGCCTCTATTTCTTCAAGAGCAATTGGGACATGATGATGATCTTTCAAGAACAGTGCAGTATCATCTGCTAGTTGGGATATGATAATATCCCTACCCGCTACAGATATACCTTTTAAGTGGCTTGATCTAACATAAATATTCATAAGCAAAACAAGAAAAGGTAAGGAGAAATGGGACAGCCTTGTCTGACACCACATTTTAAATAAAACCTAGAAGATGAAATTCCTTTAAGTTTAATAGAACTGTTTGCATTCGTATACATTGTTTGTATAGCTTTACAGAAAACATCTCCAAACCCAAATGTTTTTAATGACCTAAAAATAAAAGCATGCTCCACTGTCGAAGGCTTTATAAAAGTCTAAGAAAAGAATAAATCCATCAT
>NW_015645782.1:0-768 GCF_001515625.1 Sinocyclocheilus rhinocerous | reverse complement strand
AAATGATTTGGGAATAAAAACAGGCACGGTCTGAAATAAGAACAATAATCTTGGTAATATTGTCATTTTAATGGAGTTCCCAGCCAAAGATAAAGGAAGGATTGACCACCGCACCATGTCTCGCTTGGCTTATATCTGCGTGTTACACTCACACCTAGATAGAGAAATTTATCAAAGCTTACTGAGAATGGGAAGGATTGGAAAGACATTTGTTGTGCTCCTTGATTAATATGGAAAAGAAGATTCTTTGCTTAGTTAATTTTGTATCCGAAACATTTCCAAAATCTGAAATAATTGCAAGGGCTTTCGGTATAGAGGACTCTGGATTAGATAGGAAGAGAAGGAGATCGTCCGCATAAAGCAGAAGCTTATGCTTGTGTCCCTCCCTTAGTATTCCGGGCAAGCCATCTGTATTCCTTAACAAGATTGCGAGATCTTCGATGGCAATATCGAAAAGCAGGGGGGACAGAGGGCAACCCTGCCTTGTCCCCCTAGAAAGTGGAAAGCACTTAGAAATTATATTATTCGTTCGAATGGATGCTTGAGGCCTAGTATATAGAATTTTGATCCAAGAACAGAATACGGAGCCAAAGCCAAACCTTCCAAGTGTTGCGAGTAAATAAACATATTAAATTATATCAAATGCTTTGTGAGCATCTAAAGATATTAAGATTTCTGGATTAATATTGTTTTTGGGTTAGTAGATAACATTAAATAAGCGAAGAAGATTGTAAGATAACTGCCTCCCTGCAATAAAACCAGTTTGAT
>NW_015645781.1:0-579 GCF_001515625.1 Sinocyclocheilus rhinocerous | reverse complement strand
GTATACAGTATACGCAGTTTATTAAGGGATATAAATCAACATGCATATACAAATATATATTTTATAAATTTGCCTATATTAAAATATTTGATGATAAATTATATATCTGCTTATTAATTGTACATTTACTTAGGTACATCAGATTTTTATTTTTAACTGGGTTTGTTTCTTCAAAATTTAGTCTCAAACACAGTTTATAAAGTCGAGGTTTTGAGAAAGGGTTCACACGAATCCATCTGAATCTTTTGAGAAAGGGTTCACACGAATCGGTTCATCTGAATCATAAAAAGAATCACTTCAAAACAATAGGCTCTCCACCAACTGCTATGGGGTGTACTATATGCGCTTTTTGCTGATTGCTAAGCAAACTGAGAGGAGAACTAACGTGTATACGCTCGCCAGCCGTCTGGCCAAAATCCCATAGTATTCAGGCGTCAGACGTAAGATATGAGACGTTAGACGTCACGGTCACGTGTCGGAGCTGCGCTCAAACTGCACGGAGGCGTGGCGGCGACGTAGCAAAAGATTTTTTTTATAAACGTACGTGTGAATAAGTACATTGATAATCATTTGGCTTTG
>NW_015645780.1:0-858 GCF_001515625.1 Sinocyclocheilus rhinocerous | reverse complement strand
CATATTTCCCCTTTGAGCTGATTCGCTACAGAATGGTGGAGAATGTGGGCATGATAAAACAAAGGTTATGAGTTTAAAACACTGTCATCCTAAAAGTGTGTGCTTGATAGTCCAGTACAATTAGATTGATGCAATTCATCTACACTTTGACTGTATATATACAAGCCTAGCAACCTGGTGGTCATTACTGTGTTTCACTCGCTGAGTGAAATTAAAGGTGTAATACTGTACTTTAGTGTGAGGCACACATAACTGCATATATGTTTAAACCGGTTTTAACTTACAGTAAACCCGTTTTGTTATTCTTTAAACAAGTGCAAGAAGTTTATTGTTAAATTAGAGAAGCACTCACAGAAGTGCTTATTTAATGCAACAAGTCTTGAAGGACTGAAAGCACCACGTTTTAAAACTGTGGGCAACTTCTTTGAAATAGGCAGATACTAAACTGTTTGAATTGCACTGGCATGCATTGGTTACCATGACAATGACTTGTCACAGGAAGTGCTAACTCCACATAGCACACGCGTCACCTGGTGAGGCCATGTTGTAAACAAACCACCTTAAGCGGCTAAGCTAACACGACTTGCCATAGTTTCATCTTAGGCTAAGCTACCAAATAGCTTTAACAATTAGGGGTTAGCACCCTTTACTTGAAGCTTTTAAATACAGCATGTGTGTATGCAGTGTGAAGTAATTTGAACTTAACCTAATCCCTGGTTTCTGATTTTTCACTTTCTTTTTCTTTTTTTGTTCTTTTTCTATGTTTCCCCATCTTCAATTCGTCTCAGCTAATGTAATAATCTTAGATGTATTCTTCCTGAATGCTATTGCTCAGTTACTAGTTAATTAAATCTAAAT
>NW_015645779.1:0-549 GCF_001515625.1 Sinocyclocheilus rhinocerous | reverse complement strand
TTAATCAGAGCTTCGATCAAACATCTGTAGGGATACGTACTGGAATTCTGTGTTTTCAGACGTTCGCCTAGAGAAACATCCACCTGTGAGAATATACACGCACCGGAGAGAAACATCCACCTGTGAGAATATACATGCACCGGGGTAATTTATTAAACCAACAGGTGCACCATCTGCTATATTAGAGCCGCCGGGCGTGGTTATCTTGATTCGTGTGTATAACAGAGTATTATTCAAATCCGTATAGTCCTCCCCCGTCCCTGGTATAAAAAATTCTAGTGGCGATGAATCCGTTATTGCAGATAGAGGTGGTATTTCAACGTATGTATTTTTTTCAATTGATGTCTGGGTCATAGACACTGTAAATAAATCTAGCTCAGATTTAATACATTCCTCCGACATGTTGTGGAATAGAGCCATGTTTAGAAAATAGTGTTCAGTGGTCTTTTGACACGGACGGTTTTCTTTACACGTTTCGTATCGAAGTTCGTATCGGGGCATCTAACGAAGTCATTAGATGCCCCGTCTATATGTACAGTTCTCAGTAGT
>NW_015645778.1:354-543 GCF_001515625.1 Sinocyclocheilus rhinocerous | reverse complement strand
CTAGTAAATGTGTTCAAGTTTATGTCACAACCACACATTATCTAATGCAAATAAGAAACCTTACTTACTCGGCCTGAAAGATCTTCTCTGCTGGCTCCAGCCGCACTCGCGTTCAATTTGTGAGATAAACATAAATCTTTTTCCCCTCAGCGCGTCTTCTGAGGTAAATACAAGGCTTTTTCCTCTCAA
>NW_015645778.1:0-307 GCF_001515625.1 Sinocyclocheilus rhinocerous | reverse complement strand
AGGCTTGCACTACCATTGAGAATGAATGTGAAACAGTTTAGGGCCGTTTAGCTACCATGGCCAGCATTTTACATTTTTTTATTAGTCAGAAAATTGTCTAATAGCCTATATGTAAAGAAGCAAAACAAGCGCGTTAATATGGGAAATCAGATTTAATCAACAATGAAAACCAACTGCTCAGTTCAGCTGATAGGCCTACAGCTACACCAGTTCACCGGTTAATAAATCACTATAAACGAAATAAAGCACTTCCTGTTATTCGTGTTATTTGCAGAAATGGTAGTTTCTCCCAACATTTAAAAGACAT
>NW_015645777.1:443-612 GCF_001515625.1 Sinocyclocheilus rhinocerous | reverse complement strand
GAATCACGGGCCCGTTCTAAAAGCGCCCTCACACATATCCGCTGTAATAGCGAGAAAAATAAAAAAACTAACATTTTCAAAAAGAAAGCAAATTTCCTCTTCCAGTTATCATTAGTGTCGAGTCCCCACACGGCGACTCACCAGACCTGTCTGTCTTGAGTTTGGGCCC
>NW_015645777.1:0-362 GCF_001515625.1 Sinocyclocheilus rhinocerous | reverse complement strand
AGTGCTCTACACATCGTTTAGAGCCCAGGTTATTACTCTCTCTGCGCTTCCTCCTTCTGAGGAGGACCAGGAGTTTAACCTTCTCTGCCCAGTCAGGGCACTGAGAATTTACATCGAGCGTTCCGCCCCCTTCAGGCAGTCAGAACAACTCTTCGTATGCTTTGGCGGCCGCACCAAAGGGTCCCCGGTCACAAAGCAGAGGATCTCTCGATAGTTAGTTTATGCTATCACACTAGCTTACTCCTTCCTGGGCCTTCAGAGTCCCATAGGAGTGAGAGCCCATTCCACTCAAGGCATGGCCTCTTCCTGGGCATGGACTAGTGGTGTGTCCATAGCAGACATCTGTGCGGCGGCCGGCTGGG
>NW_015645776.1:1224-1603 GCF_001515625.1 Sinocyclocheilus rhinocerous | reverse complement strand
TATTAGCTGTTTCAACACATACATGTTTTACCAAATAAAAAAAGACAGCACTGTTAGAGTGCATCCCACTATTTGATGTGAGAATAAGTATTGGGACAGTTTAACTTAAAGGGGTCATATGATGCGATTTCAAATTTTCCTTTCTCTTCGGAGTGTTACAAGCTGATTGTGCATAGATAAGATCCCTGAAGTTGCAAAGACTAAAGTCTCAAAACCAAAGAGATATTCTTTATCAAAGTTAAGACTCTGCCACGCCCCCCTAAAACGGCTCGTTCTAACACGCCCCCACATATCTACCTCACTATGTGGAAATATTTGCATAATGCCGCCCAAATGTTCACGCAAAGAAAGAAAGGGGTGGTTTCAGTAACCGCAGTTA
>NW_015645776.1:0-201 GCF_001515625.1 Sinocyclocheilus rhinocerous | reverse complement strand
AGTCAGCTCCCTCGTCTTCATCCTGGTTTGTGTGTGTCGTCATCGTTTGCGAGACTCAGAATGCAGAAGCAATGGGTATAACTGATACGACACATTCCCTGCTTTTAATACCTGAAGAATTAATGCAGCAAGACACAGCTTATCACTCAGAAAGATCTGTGAGGCAACTGTTCCAATACTTATGCTCACATCAGATAGTGG
>NW_015645775.1:0-817 GCF_001515625.1 Sinocyclocheilus rhinocerous | reverse complement strand
CCAAGTATAAACCATGTGGGGCCCACATATACATGTTGGCTGGGTTATTATTATTATTATTATTATTATTATTTTACTAGTCAATTTAATTTATGTCTGCCTGAAATTTAGGCTTGGAAAGTACAACTTTCCAAGGATAACAAGTTATCAAGTTGTTTTTGATGCAGTCTGTGGAGTGGAAAACGCTTGGCCATGTTAGCATGAAGGTCACTATTTTCTGTTCATAAGGGGTAGAGTGTTCCTATCAGGATATCACCACGCCAGCCCAGTTGTTGGTATTGGGGACGAATATATTACTTTTATTCTCTTGTCGATCCCTTAAAGTTTTATCATGGATTATAATTGATTTGATGCTGGAATGTCCATGCAGGATTGAGGAAGTGATACTGAATGCTTCTACATTTACAGTATCTGGAAATGCTATACAATATCCACAACCTGTCATAAAATTGATTTTACTGCATTACATTCTGTGTCCAAGAAAACAAAAAAGATTGCACTCCCAGATCAGAGGTGTAAAGAGTACCTAAAATCCATACTTAAGTAAAAGTACAGATACCTTTCGGTGAAAATTACTCCACTACACGTTACAAGTCACCAATTCCAAAACAACTTGAGTAAAACTCTTACCAGAGTATCTGATTTTAACAGTACTTAAGTATTTTACTTATACTAAATATAGGCTCAAAAATGCACTAGTCAAAGATACATGCCAGTGAAAAACTGTAATGTTGTGGAGAAGCTGGGGATAAAGGGAGAGGCAAGGATCTACGTGCAGGTATTTAATGGAAAAACTAGAACAAACAATAAGCCAAAA
>NW_015645774.1:0-953 GCF_001515625.1 Sinocyclocheilus rhinocerous | reverse complement strand
AACAAGCAGTTAGTAAATGAATAGAGTGCAAGGCTAAAAGGGACATGTTTTTTTTAAGCAATAACTTAAGCTGTTTAAGCAATCACTGGATATTTTTTTTTAAAGAATAGAATTAGAATAGAGAGAGCTAGAGTTAGAGGGTCAAATAAAGATGGAAGAGATGTGTTTTTAGTACTTAACTAGAAACAAAAAATATGGTCACATCAGCCCCATTTTATTGCCAATACACTGGCTGCCTGTCAACTATTTTTAAAATTGTATTAATTACTTAGAAAGCACTTAATTGTCCAGCTCCCACAATCCATTGTGTCCACTTCAATCACAAAATTCTGGGCTCTAACTAATAACTAGATATCTAAATCCACACAAGGAGGTAGATCATTCTTGTATTTGTATCAAAAATAATGAAATATTCTTTCAAGTATTTGAAATTCAATCAGACTCTCTGAGTTTCAGTCCAGACTACTGACCATCGCCCATGTCCTAGCAAAACCTGGCATCAGTTTCCTACAGGCTACCTCGGAGGATGATTTCCAACTACACGAACAGGGAGCTTTCTCTTGCCACAGACATCAATAAAAGGAACTTCCATGCTGCTTGCAAGACACCATTTTAACTTTGCCTACATCATATTGGTCATGGAATAGACTACTTAGCATTGCAATGGAATTAAATAGTTAATAAAACATGACTTACCACACAGTGCAAGGCAACCAGTGGACTTTCAATTCTGCTTTTCCCTACACACACACACACACACAAAGTAATAATTATTTTAGCTGTTTAAGCAATCACTGGATATGGCCTAACATATTGTTTTATTATCTTTAAAGGCCAGAATCAGTCACTGAGACAAGTAAGCAGCCTAATAAAAGACATTTTACATCATTTATTCTTTCTCCAGTTATTTTTATCAAATAGGAAGATCTTCTGCCTACTACATTTTCGGCAAC
>NW_015645773.1:0-1149 GCF_001515625.1 Sinocyclocheilus rhinocerous | reverse complement strand
TATAAATTAAAAAGAAAAACATTAAAATGTTAATAAATACCTCCGACATAATTGTACAAGTATCTATTTTAGTAAATGGCAATAATTTTTTTAATCCATATATTTCTGAAAGCGTAGGAGCTTGATATATTTTATATAGATCCTAGAGAACAATGCAGAAAGAAAATAGAATCAAAATGATGCCTTAAAAAGAGTAGCCATATAGTTTTAAAAAATTAATTCACATCTTAATGAATATAGTTTGAATATCAATCATATTTAGCTGTGCCACACATGTAGCGGGGGGGCTAGAAAAGTTTCAGTTACATACTGATTGAAAAAACATGTTGATATTGTTTGTATCAAAATTAAACTTTCTTTCTCCTTTGACATGTTCAAAATTAAATAGAAATGATTTAATAACTACCATTTCTGTCCTTTAGTGTGACGTAATGTCCTATGGTGTGACACACATAAAAGAACCACAGATTTGTTTTTATCTCAAAATATCTTAAAAAAACAGTTGAGTATTGCAATAGGGGAGATACAAATATCACTCAACTTAAAATGGTATAATTTTCAGCCGTTTTGAATGGATGACAGCTAAGATTGTCTTGTTGTCAAAGTTTGTCCTGAAATTGTCCAAGTCATGGGGAAAAAATTATGTTAATTATAAGTTCATATTAAATAAATAACACCATATGAAAATAAGTGTCTAACAATGAAGATAAATCTCTCTCATGCTATTTATATATTATAAAGAGATTTCTTTCTTTGTTTTTTTTTTGTTTTTTTGCTATGTCACACCATAGGACAAATTTATGGTACAGTTCAGTAAAAATGTTTAAACAAAAACAATGAAAGAATGAAGGAAGTTAGGTGACCCTTTATATTTTCTCAAAGATCAGACTTCACACTACATAAATATATGCATTTCTTCTTCAAAAATTGTCTTTTACAAAATAAGCATTTTTACTGCCTATTTGTCAACTACCCATATATATATATTTTATTTATTTATTATTTTTTTTGCCCTTTTATTGGAAACTTTCATGGAATAATACTGCATAAATGCAGCTGTTAAAATCTTATTTATGGATCATAAAACATGAAATATCTTTATATATTTTAACAGCTGCATTTATGCAGTATTATTCCATGAAAGTTTCC
>NW_015645772.1:0-1092 GCF_001515625.1 Sinocyclocheilus rhinocerous | reverse complement strand
TCATTAATGTCATCTCTGTACTGTTTACAAACATAATTTAAAAAATTCATTCACTTTCTCTTGGAGATTAATGACAGTGCAAATTATACACCATCAAAGTCGCAATTTTATGTTATGTTGACGATTATTTACAACAACTTCAAATATAAACACCAATTTAATAATTATAATCTATAAACATAATATTCTGGGATATGTCATTCTGAGCTTTTACTTTTGATGGTGGTAAGAATTTTAATTAACACAGCTGACTATACAATGTGTGAATACATTAGCTCAAAATATCAGACTATATGCGATTATTGTTTTCAGGACATGAAGTCATTTTAATAGCCTATTATTTTCAAGAAATGAAATGGCAAAATATATGACCGGAAAATACTATTCTAATCACAAATTTCAAAACAATGCAGGTTCGTTTTCAAATGTTTTAACTAGGGCTGTCAGTAATGGTTATTTTGTTAATCATCTGCTAAAGATTTTTTTGTTTGTTTTTTTTGGTAATTAAGATAAGTGAACAATATCTTTTAGTACGAATTCAATACATGTAATAATTGAGGCAATAAGAATTGGTTGAAGTAAAGTATCAAAAGTAAATAGTCATATTGTTTTACTGATCAACACTATTAAAATACATTAAGAAATGTATAAACAAACTTACGTATTTTATGTATTAGGCTTAAACAATTCCTTATCCTATGGCTTCTTCTAGTGGGCAACGTTAACATCACAGCCTTCATTCCTCTGTTGAAATGGCTGATGGTTTAGAGCAGGGGTTATAAAGCAAAAAATACAATTATAATAGATGAATAAATTTCTGATGCTCAGGAGGAGAACATCCAATTCTAAAATAAGGGGTTCTCAACTGATTAGTGTTGGAGCTAAACTCTGCAGGAAAGTGGACCTTGAGGACCAGCGCTGACAACCCCTGTTTAGAATTTTCAAATTCTCCTCCTGAGCATCAGAAATTCATACAGCTATACTCATTTAAACCATATTTTATTGTGGGTTACAAAAGTTTACCATGAAGACCACCCACTGCTGTAATGCAGCAGGGGTTCCCAACCATGTTCCCATTTTATGTTTTGGAGT
>NW_015645771.1:390-472 GCF_001515625.1 Sinocyclocheilus rhinocerous | reverse complement strand
ATTCATCCCCCGGAGCCGTCTGCAGCACGTTTTATTATGAATGCGTGAGCTTTATTTGACGACTTGTGGACTGTTCAACTGC
>NW_015645771.1:0-185 GCF_001515625.1 Sinocyclocheilus rhinocerous | reverse complement strand
ATGTAACAGTGTCAGTCGCCAGTTGGCGGGTACAACTTTTACGAATTATAACAATGCAATGAAGTGAAAACAACAGCCAGTTTTTAAAG
This sequence comes from Sinocyclocheilus rhinocerous, assembly GCF_001515625.1. Lineage (NCBI taxonomy): Eukaryota > Metazoa > Chordata > Actinopteri > Cypriniformes > Cyprinidae > Sinocyclocheilus > Sinocyclocheilus rhinocerous. Next base: position 96 of record NW_015645771.1, on the reverse strand, counting down.
AGATTCGCTGTTTCTGACATAAGCGAACAAAATAATCTTTTCCGAAGACAAGTGTCAGGGATAGTCCAGCCTCGTCAGGCCCAATCACCTCACACA
>NW_015645770.1:0-586 GCF_001515625.1 Sinocyclocheilus rhinocerous | reverse complement strand
TATTACAGCAAAAGATAGAAATAACTGACTTAAAACCATTTTTTAACTGGTGACAATACTAGTGTTCTAATCATTTTGGGCACCACTGTAGCCCTGATAATAAATATGTAGACAGACATATGTATTTTAATTCTGAATTCTAGCTATATTAGTGCAATAATAAGTAAAACCAAAACACAACAATAGCTCCATGACTCTGCTCCTGAAGTGACAGAACCAGCAGATAAAGAGCAGTCCTCCTCCAAATTGCCAGTAAAACCAAAACATACAACAAAAGCTCCATGACTCTGCTCCAGAAGTGACAGAACCAGCAGATAAAGAAAAAAAGATTGTGAGAAGACACCTGTTTTATCTGGGATTAAAACAAACTAAAACATGGAAGAAAAATACTGTGAACATTCCTTTAAAAATAAATGAATGTTAGTATGTCTTAATGTTAGACATGAATACTCACTTCCTCTGAAGACCATGTGGTAGAAGTTTTCTTTTCCAACACTTCTGGATCATGAGGGGGAAGCACACACACAAACACATTAATATAAATTTGTTTAATAAAACACTATCTACTTACTGACAGAGACATGGG
>NW_015645769.1:414-551 GCF_001515625.1 Sinocyclocheilus rhinocerous | reverse complement strand
TTTGTAATTGTATTTGTTGTTCTTCTATTGCATAATTAAAAAAAATAAAAAACACCCCTGGCGTTCCCACCACTGTTGCGAACTCTCGCGAGACAAATAAGCAACCGCAGCTTCAAAAACAAGCCCATTTTTTGATA
>NW_015645769.1:0-180 GCF_001515625.1 Sinocyclocheilus rhinocerous | reverse complement strand
AAAGGAGAAAAACACAAGAGCTTCAAAGGGGAGCTGTAACATAGCCACATATTTATAGCTTACTAAAATATTGGCTATTCGAACCAAATCTACTCTAAGTATTAGTATAGGTCTAACTTACTTGTTTTTTTGTTGTTGTTTTTTTACAGCCCGTGATAATTAATACATTACAAAAACATT
>NW_015645768.1:0-488 GCF_001515625.1 Sinocyclocheilus rhinocerous | reverse complement strand
AGGTTATCTTTTCCTCACATCCAAAAACACACTCTTTAGAGATATCAGGCTTGTTCGACTTCATGCAGCGCCGCAAAGATCGGCTGCTGCCTGTCAAAAACAATGCATTCTACATTAAAACATAAACAGCAGCTGAGTGACAAACCAACAAACTGATGTTAATTGCACTATATACTGTATATATAGAAGTCAACATTTGAAGTGGATCAAAAAAGTTCATCAAAGTTGTCCTAAGACAAAAACTCATTTTGATTTTAGGTTTAAGGACAACTTTGATGAAAGGTTTTGATCCACTGCAAATGTTGACTAGTGTAGATCCAAACAGCAGAACATTTGCGTGCATATTCTAACAATTAAATTCCAATGATGCTCACAAATCTGTTTTTATAACAGTAAAAGCATTTTTAGGTAGTCGCACTTATAGTCGCGTTATATTGAGTCAAGTTTAAAAAAACACTGATGAAAGCATATACACCCCCACTTAATTG
>NW_015645767.1:0-513 GCF_001515625.1 Sinocyclocheilus rhinocerous | reverse complement strand
CCGGCCTCCGTAACAGACAAAGAGCTGGTCTGAGGTCCTGAAGCTGTGTGTCCGGTCTACGTAGCACCTTAATGCTCGGCCGGGACAGAGCAAAGCCAGGGCTGGGTCTGCCTCCTCCGGGGGCATTGCTTGTTCACTACTTTGCCTCCTCCGGGGGCAGCGCTTGCAGGTTCATCACTTGGTCTTTGAAGGGTGTAGTGGGAACCTTGGGCATGTAGCCGGGCCGGGGCCTCAGGATTACCTGGGAGTCAGCTGGCCCAAACTCTAGGCACGAATCGTCGACCGAAAATGCGTGCAGCTCTAGTACCCTCTTGATGGAGGCCAGTGCAAGCAGGAGCAGAGTTTTCAATGAAAGAAACTTTAGCTCAACTGAATGCAAAGGCTCGAATGGGCCCTGCTGTAGTTATTTTAGCACTAGAGACAGGTCCCAAGAGGGTATAGAGGGAAACGAGGTCATGCTTCCCTACGGTCTTCCCATTCACCGGGTCATGGTACGCAGCAATAGCAGCAACC
>NW_015645766.1:411-519 GCF_001515625.1 Sinocyclocheilus rhinocerous | reverse complement strand
CACAGCTTCACTACTAGTAGAGAGACGCTGCCAGGTAGAATGAATAAAAACACGCAATCGCTCTCACTAATGCATTCATATGAATGTAATCTTTACTGTGCTACTTTA
>NW_015645766.1:0-191 GCF_001515625.1 Sinocyclocheilus rhinocerous | reverse complement strand
TAATGACGTCATCAGCGACTAGTCGACTTCGACTCGACTTTCATCACATAAAAGTCAACTTTAAAAAATCAGAAGTCGTTCAACCCCTAAAACAAACGGACCAAGACCCTCTGAAAAGGTGGGGTCTTGATCCATTTTCAAGCGAACTCTGGTGCGGTTTGACTAAAGGGTTAGTTCACCCAAAAATGAAA
>NW_015645765.1:0-806 GCF_001515625.1 Sinocyclocheilus rhinocerous | reverse complement strand
TTGGATAAAAGCGTCTGCTAAATGCATAAATTATTATTAAATTGTTAAATTATTAAATAACATGACATAAATATATAAACATTACATTATTATGAATTCAATTTTAGAGTCCATTAAAGAACTCACTTGATCAAGCTGGCATGAGGACAATTTATTTACACAACTTATTTACAAAACCATGCAATTACAGAAAAAAAAACACCAGTTATAAAATAAGTGTAGATAAAATATTTAACACATTTTGCAAAATTACCCATACATTCACTTATACTTGGATTGTAAAATTTAAGTAAAGCTTAAAACATAAAAAAAAAAAAAAAACGTTTTGAACAACATGTTGGTAAATGTTTTTGGAATTAAAATTTTGGAATTTTGTACATGACAAAATAAATGAAATAATTACCTAACTATTACTATGGATCATTTTTTAATGGATCAGTGACTACTGTTCCTTGGTTGTTGCTCATTTTCCAAATCTCTTATCGGGAATTGTGGTCGTTGTGTAACATGTCTTTCCACATCTTAATCTGGTGAGTTCTTTGCTTGGGAGCTTTCATTTCTGCACCTGTGAAGAGCAAATAATATACAAGTATCTATTACTAAAGGTCTAACTTAATGTACCAAGCTGAATTAAATTAAATATATTCTGTAGTAATGCACATGTTGTTTGACAGACTATTTACAGCACTAACTGCAGTGATTGCCCAGCATAATTAATATTTAAAGTGTGTATCATCCTAATTAAAGGGATAGTCATTTCAGAAAATCATTTACTCCCCCTCATGTTCTTCATAGTATCTTCTTTT
>NW_015645764.1:0-529 GCF_001515625.1 Sinocyclocheilus rhinocerous | reverse complement strand
TGCTTTAACCAACCAGTAATTGCCATTTATATCTTCTCGTATAGCCCTATATAATCTGCTGCAATGCACTGTCCTGCCTACGTGTTAGAAAATAATGACTAATTATTTAATAATTCTGACTTTTATGTTACACATTCCACCACAGTAATATATACAAGGTCACCAGTGATGTTGTAATAAGTAATCTACACTACATGTTTTAAAAGACAACATTTGAAAGAGACGTTTTAATTCAAAGTAGGGCTGGGTGATAAACAGTATCATACCGAGATCACAATAAAATTGAAATGAATGATGATGAAAAGTATGGACATTTTTACTCAATATAGATTTTATCTAACAGTCTATCACACAGCAGAAATAAAGGTTACAGCAACCAGTCAGTGCATGTCACTAATAAGTCTGTATGTTCTGTGTATCTCTGTGTGAATGAATGGCATGGTTTCGTCTGATTCACAAACTGATTTCAACATCTCTTAAAACTACATTCCGTGATGCAAAAACAGTATTTTTTTTATATGTTTTTTTT
>NW_015645763.1:396-563 GCF_001515625.1 Sinocyclocheilus rhinocerous | reverse complement strand
ATTACAGTTATTTAATTTTAGTTATATAATTCATATACATATGATTTATATCATTTCATATCATTGTTATATAATTTGATATACATAATTTGATTTAATAATAACCCAGTTTGAAGCAAAAACAGAATGTTCTGACTAGCTTTGTGAAATTATACTACATGCCTGAA
>NW_015645763.1:0-205 GCF_001515625.1 Sinocyclocheilus rhinocerous | reverse complement strand
TATACAAGATGAAAAGAAAATACCATCTAAACGTTTCTGAAGACAGTCAGTTCCCCTCAGAAACACATTCATATAAACCCCCAAATCAATATTGAGGATTTTCTTCCAATAGTTTGTGCATCATGAACAGCGAGTGATCTGCCTGCTACAGTATTTTTCGCTGTGCATCCGTCTTCAGCGTCTCTGGCCTGTGTTAACGGGCGTT
>NW_015645762.1:815-968 GCF_001515625.1 Sinocyclocheilus rhinocerous | reverse complement strand
TCCCAGTTTACCGGAGACCTACTTTAACGTGTTTCGGGAGGAGAGAATGAATTTGCATGTTGTAAATCCCACAGCTCGGATTCAGCGCAAACTAACATCACCCGGTATAGATCAACTAACACGGTCGATATAAAAGTGTTTAAACTACCAAAT
>NW_015645762.1:0-680 GCF_001515625.1 Sinocyclocheilus rhinocerous | reverse complement strand
AAATAAAAGCGATCCATGTGTCATACAGATCTATTGTGGCTTCGTTGTGTCACATGACAAGCATGACGCATCGCCATGGAAACAATAAGGCGATACATTCTAAAATAACGCCTAAAAAAGGTTGCCTAAAAAAAACTCACGCTGGGGGCTCAGCTACAATATTTTAAACTCACGTGCAAAAGGGTTAAAGGTGCAATCTTGGGGTCTTTTATAGGGCTGGGTAAAAAAAATATCGATATCTCGATATTAATCGATTCTCATTTTTACGGAACGATATTGATTCCTAAATCCCAAGAATCGATTAGTCTAGCCGGTTTTCAGTTAATGGACGGAACATTGAAGGGTACTTCCCATCCAATAAATCGCAATAAGCATTGTGCTTTGGTACTTTTCATATGAAACAAAGTCTCAGGTTTCAAATTCTGTCCATTGTATTGCAGTATTCAAACAATAAATGCCGTTTTGGCGCTGTTTAATGTGGAGTGACAGATCGCTGTAGCGCCTCAGTTCAACAGCGCGAGGCGCACGTGAACTGATCGTCTCCTCCACATTAATACCAGCTTCAGCACAAAATAAACATGACTAAATATCCGAAGGTAAGTTAAAAGAAAGTACAACTTTACAATCCGTATCCAGTCTCATGTAATCGCTCAATCTGTGTTTCAGCCGCGCAAAGACGC
>NW_015645761.1:0-959 GCF_001515625.1 Sinocyclocheilus rhinocerous | reverse complement strand
ACACGCATTTATACAACACTTTATTCAAAAGGAAGAACCGCTCGTCATACGTCATTATGCTATTTCTGCGTCATTGCACATGCACAGTTCTTTCAGTTTCAGGGTTCAATCCGATCGAGTGTTTATATGCACTCTCAATCGTTTTTCGGGGTTCAATCCGATCGAGTGTTTACATGCACTCTCAATCGTATTAGAAAAGGAATAAACCACCCCCTTCAATCCGATCAAAATTTCATTCCGATCGAGCTCAATCGGATCAATTAAGGTGTTTACATGAAGGTTTTTCTGTCCGATTGAGCCGTCAATCCGATTACAAATGGATTATTTGGTTGCATGTAAACGTAGCCATAGAAGGTGAACCCTTTTGCATTTGTATTCAGGGTATCTGCGGGATTTTTAAGCTCAAATTTAAGAACTTTTAAGACCTGCACAAATTAAATAAATACCATATGAGGTAAGGCAATGTCTATGGTAACATATTGAACTATAAAATGACTGTAAAAAGCATAATTTACAGTTCAGATACAGGTTTTCACAAAAACAAAACGTTTTATAAAATGAACATTCTCACACTTCAGCCAAACCCTTTTTAAGAAAAAGCTAACACATGCCTTGTCCAAATACCCACATTTGCGGTCTTGACCACTTCAGAGCGCGTGTGCGCGACAGGAAGTAAGTGCGCTAGACTGTCCCAGGTCTTAAAAACGGCAAAGCGCAGTGCCCTTAACGCACACTAAGTCCACACTATCTCAAATACCGCTCCGGAAGCATCATGCATCATGTTCTGGAAATAAATCATGAGACTTTTTGAAGGCTAAGTGTATCCCATCATGCATCATGTTCTGGAAATAAATCATGAGACTTTTTGCAGAGATCTCGCGAGAGGTCAAGTAAACCTTTCCAATGTAAGTTATATATTAATATAATAATTAGATATTACATATAATTTGGTAGAAAAA
>NW_015645760.1:790-1337 GCF_001515625.1 Sinocyclocheilus rhinocerous | reverse complement strand
TCTGATGAGAGCAGTCTCAGTACTATGATACGGTCTAAATCCTGGAAATCCTCAGAGATATTATTTCTCTCCAAGAAGGAACATAGCTAAGAGGATACTGCTTTTTCTAGTATTTTTGACAGAAAAGTGAGATTTGAGATCGGTCTGTAATTAACTAATTCTCTAGGATAAAGTCGGTCTGTAACTAATTCTTTAGGATCAAGTTGTTTTTTTGTTTTTTGTTTTTTAATGAGAGGCTTAATAACAGCCAATTTGAAGGTTTTAGGGACATATCCTAAAGACATTGATGAATTGATAATATTCAGAAGAGGATCTATGACTTCTGGAAGTACCTCTTTTAGTAGCTTAGATGGACTAGGGTCTAACATACAGTACATGTTGTAGGTTTTGATGATTTGACAAGTTTATACAATTTGTCCTGTCCTATAGCAGAGAATGTGTGGAACTGTTCCTCAGGGGATCTATAGTGCTGATCTGATGCGATAGTGTGGCTGACAGCTGCATGGTTATAATTTTATTTCTAATAGTATCGATCTTAGAAGTAAAG
>NW_015645760.1:0-677 GCF_001515625.1 Sinocyclocheilus rhinocerous | reverse complement strand
GTTAATTTAGCCACTGTATTGAATAAATGCCTGGGGCTGTGTTTGTTCTCTTCTAAGAGAAACTAAAAGTAAGTAGATCTAGCAGTTTTTAGAGCTTTTCTATAAGTAGAAGTACTTTGCAATGCGATACGAAATAACTCTAGCTTTGTTTTCTTCCAGCTGCGCTCCATTTTCCGGTCTGCTCTCTTTAAGACGCGAGTGTGCTTGTTATACCATGGTGTCGAACGTTTTTCCTTAATCTTCTTTAAGCATAAAGGAGCAACCGTAGCTAAAGTGCTAGAAAAGAGAGAGGTATCAATGGCTGGATGTCTAAGTGGTGTCCGCAGAATAACATAGGTTTCATAGATAATTGGATGAGTTTTTGGGGTAGACCTGACCTGTTGAAAAGAGATGGTCTTCATCCCTCCAGGGGTGGTGCTGCTCTTCTCTCTAGAAATATGGCACATAGTCTTAGAGTTTGCACTTGACTAACTGGGGCCCAGGTCAGGAAGCAGACAGACTGGCTAAACCAACTGTCTGCTAGCCGCCTCACGTCACAGAAATCAGTTAATTCTCAACACATAGAGATTCTTTCACCTAGATATCATACTATAGAGACTGTGTCTGTTCTCCGAACCATCAAATACAAAAACCGTCCAAAACAATTTAAGTGTAACAATTTAATTGATGTTCAACAA
>NW_015645759.1:0-614 GCF_001515625.1 Sinocyclocheilus rhinocerous | reverse complement strand
ATGGGACGTCCCGTATAAGAATTGACCATTGGCTTTTTCTACTTACTAGAAATGGGGTCTTTATATACCTCTGAAGTAGAATAATGTTCCATATCTCAAAAACGCTGCAGTAAAATGGCTTCGTATGAGGTGTGCATATAGTATGAGACGTCCCTTATAGGAACTGACCATTGGTTTTTTCTGCTTATTAGAAATGGGGTCTTTATAGCCCTCTAAAGCACCATATAGTCCGATATCTCAAAAATGCTGCAGTAAAATGTATTTATATGAGCTGTGCATATAATATGGAATGTCCCTTATAGGAACTGACCATTGTTTTTTTCTACTTATTAGAAATGGGATCTTTATAGCCCTCTAAATTGTGATAATGTCCCTTATCTTAAAAACGCTGCAGTAAAATGGTGTGATATGAGGAGTGCATATAGTATGGGAGGTCCCTTATAAGAACCGACCATTGTTTTTTTCTACTTATATAAGAATTGACCATTGGCTTTTTCTACTTATTAGAAATGGGGTCTTTATAGGCCTCTGAAGTAGAATATTGTCTCATATCTCAAAAACGCTGCAGTAAATAGTTTGATATGAGGTGTGCATATAGTATGGGACGTCCCGTA
>NW_015645758.1:0-458 GCF_001515625.1 Sinocyclocheilus rhinocerous | reverse complement strand
AATCGTATATGGGTAACGGAGAAATTACAATTAGCCTCAAGCTACGTACCCATGACAATTAATGAGATTAATGCAACACTTCTACTTGAATGTTACTATCAATCACTAGAATTTTATGTGGAAGATACTAGGCCTGGGCGATAAAACGGTATCAATATTTATCGACGGTACACCTTCGATATCGATATAAAAAATGTTCGATATAGCGCACGATATAGGCACGTACTATGAGTGACGCAGACAGCACACACAAACACGAATACATGCTAAATTGAGTGCTGTGCCTGCCTGTGATGAGGAGATTGAGAATAAAGAATGAGTATTAGTCGAAATTAAAATAAACATTTGCATTTGAATGTTAGGTGTGCATCAGGGAGCGTCAGTGGCGCGTGAGATGCGGTGATGGTGTGAGTGATGTTGTTTCATTTTAATGTTTTGTTAGTCTAGCCCACGAGACG
>NW_015645757.1:0-775 GCF_001515625.1 Sinocyclocheilus rhinocerous | reverse complement strand
CACAGACACCGCCGCCAACTCACTGACCGATGATGCAATGTCAAACCCAGGGCCAAGCTCAACTCCAAGCAGCAAGAACCTGGACCCTTTCCTCTGCTCATTGCAGGCGCCTGACTCAGACTCAGGCCTCCTTCGAATCATGACTGCCATAAATGTCCACGACACCTCAGTGTCCGACGCAGCATTAACCCTGTGGGCGGAGAACTCAGCTATCAGCAGAGCCTCCCACATGTCTCAAGACACAGCCGTTTCCCTCTCAGTCCCTGGTCGACAACCATGGCTACCTCCAAGATCATCTCCGCTGTGGACATACGATGGAACAACAGACACCTGTGTCACTACTTCCTCGTTGTGCCCAACCTACCTCATGACATCTACATTGGAGCAGACATCATGGTCCGGCTCAACGCCTGTGTGGACATTGTGAACGACGTCATATGGGCTCCCCTGTCATGCCAACTGACCACTGCAGTCAACCTCAAGAACCTTCGATCTGGTCAAACAATGCCAGACGCATGCGCCATGATCAGTGAGCAAAAAGCTGCAATACCTGCCTACAGCAAGAGTGTCAGCGTCCGCCTCAACATGCGACCTGGCCACTCTCTCGACAGTAAGCTAGGCTTCTTCCAACCTTCCAGGACCTGCCTAAGACTAGGACTGACCTTGGAAGCCACACCTCTCATTGAAGTGTCATCTCGGGCTGTATATGTATTGTTCAACAACTGTACGACCAAAGACATCAACATCCCCAAAGCCAGTCACCTGGGATGGCTCA
>NW_015645756.1:103676-107908 GCF_001515625.1 Sinocyclocheilus rhinocerous | reverse complement strand
GAAGAACTGCTGGACTCCAGTGGGACCACACTGGGACTCATGACCTGCATGTGAGGCAACAGCACAAGGAATGCTATTAGGAAATACAAAGGGTATGAAATATCCAAGGCAAATCCTTCTATCTTCAATCTGGATGGCCTCAAACAGAATGCAACACAATTAGTAACAGATATGAAACTAAGCAAAAAAGTAGTCATTTATCATTTCGTGAGAATCACATGCATGTAACTGGTTTGCAAGGCCGGATACACAATAACCATTTCAAGTTTACCATGCAACCACAAATCTACTGGATGCACACAAGACACATGCGACTTCAAGAGCTGCCGAGCACAGTAGCTCAGGTCAATGCGAGACAACAAAAGGTTTCAATAAATGCTCAAATTACAGGCAATTAGCTGTTTGAGGACACACACGCACCATGTTATTATGAGACTGGAGTTTACAGCTCAGTTGAACGTATCCCATATAATTACTCCTACATGAACGTAACAAGTTTTGCACACAAAAGTAAATACATTAAAAAAAGGAGATTTTATTTACGGCCCTCTTGTATGTGAAGTATCGTGTCACGATTACATATTTTTGTAATGTGAATATATTTCCACTAGATGGAACTAAACACCCTTTCAGTAGCATTTGTGAGCAAACTCAAACTGTATTACAGTAAAGCAGTTTCATTATTCAGATTATGGTGAAAGATTTTATTGAAAAATGTTATTTAAATGAGCGCTTATTTTGGTATTAGTAAAAATGGTGTGCTATCATGGCAAATGCAATAAATTAGGGATGTTTGCTATTGAAGGAAGGACTTGAGCCACATCATTGAGACCTAAAATTGGCTCTTTTGACTTGGGAACAGTAAATAACAACCTAGCAACAAAGCAAGACCCCTTAGCAACTGCAGCTGGTTCTGCATGGCAAACAGCACTTCCATTTCCTTCAGAGAATATAAAAATCTAGTAGTTTATATAATCATCAGTAACATGAACACTGGAATCAAATGTCTGAATGTATTCCTTTATTTTTTCCCTAAAGCAAGTGTTTTTCTCTAAAATGAGCACCACTTGAAAATGTGCCATGTTCGGATTGATTTTTCACATGCCAGAGAAAGAGCGAGAGATGATAGGAATTTTGTGGATGATTTCAAATGACCTGCCAAAGAGAGACTGCTGGCCTACATACATATTTAAAAAAGGATTTTGCAGGTGAATCAGATTGTTTCACCAAGTGGAATAGTGCTTTTGTTCTGATGGAATGATAAAGGGAGATAAAGTGAAAATGTAAAGCATGACTCCTTGAAACTTAAATGGAGACAGAATTAAATTTGTAAAAATGGAGAGAGGTGTAGCTGAACTGGACTGCAGATGAGACTTCTTCATCCCTTCCTCCTCCCCTCATGCTAGTATGACTCATTTGCAAATCATACTCTGTGCGAAAGCTATGTAAATCTATAGTAAGCAGCTGCACTGTCAACACTACAGAAATTATATTGTTCCATCACTATCGTTCTATCTGTCGTTCTTACTTGATTCTGATTGGTCAGTCACTGCATCCTAAAAATATTGAATTTGACATTTGAATTACACCACAACAGAAGATGCCAGAAAGATTGTTCATGCTGCTCTTTACCATACAATAAAAGGTCACTTGCATTTGTAGAAAAAGCTCCAAAAAGGGCAAAGCCGGTTGAATGACTATACCTTCACCCAAAAATCAACATTTGCTGAAAATTTACTCATTCTCAGACCATCCAAGATGTAGATAAGTTTGTTTCTCCATAGGAACAGAGTTGGAGGAATGTAGCACGTAATGCTAAACTTCTCCAAATCTGTTCCAATGAAGAAACAACATCTACATCTTAGATGTCCTGAGGGCAATAACGTTTTCATTTTTGGGTGAACTATTCCTTTAATTTGTTATTCAGTTATGAGAGAGACACACACACAATACAGCCATGCCAGATCCAGGTATCACAGCAAACCCACTTCAGGTCATGTAGAAATAAGGCTGAACATTTTCAGTTTTCCCATCAGTCAACATTGCCATGATACAGACATCAGCTCAGGGGAAAAATAGGTCTTGGGGGTCAGCAAAGATCTCAAATGCCAAAGTAACAGTAAAATGTCAAAAACCTTCCCACAGACTGAGAAATGAAGGAAACTCGCAGCATATTTCTGATCCAAAACATTCTTGGTATCACATAACACAGACTCTCAAAGGAAGAAAAACACACTGTTCCAAAACATATTGAGCTGTCTTCATAGGCACCATTTTAAGGAATCGTAAGTGCACTACCAATGCAAAGGCTATTCCAGAAGACATTTAGACAGATTTTAAGGTAACATGTATCTTTTATGGAAAAGACAATCCCACAATACAATGAAAGACGCTCAGTGAAAAAATGAAAATGTCAGAATCAAAAAAAGTGAGAGAAATATCTATTATAACTATAACACTGAAAATATAACTATAACACTCAATACCTAGGTATCAATAAAAAATGAGCAAACAATTTTTGGAACAGAGCCACAGTTCTGCTCAGGTGAACTGAAAGATAGCGGCTGCAGATGTTCTCTGCACATATGGATCTGATTCTTTGATTGACAGGTGTCTGCGCTGTTATCGGTCTTAGCTAACTCTTTTGACCCAAAGCGTGCCTCCTGTTTGATCTCACCCTTGATGCACTCAAATGTTAAAAATAGCCTTTTGTCTCCATTCATTTGAAAGTCATTGAAACTGAGCAGATGTGATTTACTTCTTTTGACCTGTAGAGGTCACTGTTACACCCAAAATTTTCATTTTTAAATTTAAAGGTCACATATTATACACCTTTCTGGAGTTTTATTTTAGGTTTTGATGCCCTTAAGAATATATATTTGCGGTACAAGTACCAAAAACCATCTAAATATATTTTTACAGCTCCTTTCTCAGGAGCTCTGCTTTGAACAGATCGATTTTGGCCTGTCTTATTAAGATTCATGAGCCTCTCTTCTGATTGGCCTGTTGTTTTCTGAGTGATGCACGGCCAGGCCAACCACAGGTAACTAGGGTCATGTATGCTGTAGCCTGCTATGGCAAATAGAAAAATAGAAACACCTGTAATGATGGCCACTGCTGAGGGAAATGTTTTCCGGCCTTACATGTTCAGACCCCGAATCGGCAACGACAGGCGACAACCAACCACCTCATCAAATGCGCTTACAACAGGATGCTTCAGAATGGTAATTTATTTTTTTTTATTTTTTCAAAAACCGTATGCAGTAATCTACGTAACTATTGCTTTCCTACTGAAACACGTCAGCATCAAGTTAGCAACACTTTAGCATCACGTTAGCGTTGCATAACCGGTTACAAACTATAATTTCAGATAATGCTGGTTCCATAATGTAACATAAAATGTGTGAGAAGTTTACTTACGGGTTGCGGACATTACATAATGCCTGTTATATTACAGTACATAAAATTTCACTTACCACATAAACAGAGTAAGGAGAGATGACTTAGGATGATGGCGAATTGCAGATCCTGAGCACCTCTGACAAACATCTAATCTTGTAAAATGTGTAGTAAGTACTGCTGCTCCATAGTATAAACAAAGTACGTGCAATGAGGAGGATCACGATGCCGGCTCAACATCATGAGGTCTATCAGCCATCAGCGATGGACGATGGCATCGTCTATCGGCCCAACCCTAGTTCGGAAGCCTGTGCAATGATGTAGTTTCCTGACATCCATCGACTGAACAGCGTTTTCTTGACATGTTTCAGTGTTGTTGTTGCTCAGCAATGGCATGGACGCGATGTTATGGACGATGGGCAGTGCTCGGGGTGGTGACTGAAGGCGGTGACTGTGTAGTTCTGACATCACCTTTTTACGGAAGTCACAACGGCTCGTGAAAAGGCACAGCTACTTTATGCAGGCTGTGTGCATTTGTCTGTGGATTGACTGTTTTGAAACTTATATGGTAGGTACATAGCCCTTAGACCTCACTTATCATGAAAAAAGCCAGGAAATTTCAGTTTTGACAATATGGGACTAGGGCTGGACAATAATTCAATATCAATATGTATCGCGATATAATTTTTTTCAATAACGGTGATATGATTTTTAAACACATTTCCGATATTTCGATATACATTACCAGTGTTTCCCATACACTGATTTATTTGTGCCGTTTGACTTCGTTGAATAAACATGAGCACTGCACGTTTCAAAATCAAAACACGTCG
>NW_015645756.1:78329-103292 GCF_001515625.1 Sinocyclocheilus rhinocerous | reverse complement strand
TTTTTTTTTCAGGATTCTTTGATTAATAGAAAGATCAGCATTTCTGAAATAAAAAGCTTTTGTAACATTATTCACTATTCCATTCAGTTATAATTTTTATTATTTTTTTGGGAAAGAAATTATAGAAATTAATACTTTTATTTAGCAAGGATGCTTAAAATTGATCAAAAGTGATGATAAAGGCATTTATAATGTTACAAAAGATTTCTATTCCAGATAAATAGTGTTCATATCGATATCGGAATTATATCGTATCGACCGAAATTAAGAAATATATCGTGATATCGTCCAGCCCTATATGGGACCTTTAAAAAAACAGAGGTAATGACTCGACAAACGCAGTGTTCCTTTTTGCCATTTTTCTGCAAGAAAATGAAATTTAAATTTTAAATAAAAATTTAACAAGATAAATGTAAATATTCTTAAAGTCACGAGGAAACAGAAGTAGTGACAGATCTTTTCTTCTGTACTTTAAACGTGGCTCTACGGCTATATGCAGGGGTGAAGTATGTGATTGAAGAATCTAATTATGAATATGAAAGTGTATGATTTAAGGAGCAAACTAAATGATTGAAGTTAGCTTGTTTTCACCTAGTCTCGCGTAGCCAGACCTTCAGACTGATGGCAGAAGGTCTGGGAACCTTGGCCGCTTTGAATGGCCAAGGTCAACCCAAGAGGCCATATGACTGACATGTAAAGCAACCAATCACGTTTCGTTTTGGGCCGCGTCATGTTTAGGGGCGTGGAAATGTCACCACAATAACAGACCGGTGTGTAAAACTCTTGGACGTATTTTAAAGAGTCTATGGTGCAAACATTACATATTTCACATACTTTTGAAAATCCAGCATTTGGTTGATCCAGATAAACGCTCATTATCACAGTTGTAAACTGCTTTCTTATAACATGAGGGGGGTTGGCAACAAGGCATCTTTGTTTCCAGGTGCAACGTTAAAGAACGCGACACACATGTGTCCTGGAAATCCTGCATAATTCAACCAACCAGATGACGACTTTGAAACTCCTGAAGTGTTTCCAATTTTGTGTGCCATATGCATCAGACGTTCAACCAACGGTCCATGGGCGTGACGTCTGAGGCTGAGACTAGTTTTCGCCAGGAGATCCAGCTATGACATTTTGACATCAGATGCCCATTTTCCACAAGTTGGTATGATTCTTTAGGGTCTTCATGAAATGTCTGCAACATACTTTGGTTAAAATTCCTCAATAGTCTTGTTAAACTTGTAAAAAGTGTGTGTGAAGGTTTTATACGAGCCCAATGGCAGGTGTCCTCTTTCCATTCGGGTGATTTCTTATTACACTACAGTAATAAAGCCATCAGTGACCTCTACTCTCTTTACCACGCCTCATAATCTCTCTCTATCCATCTCTCTCTCCTGTCCTTGCTCTATATTAACCAGCCTCTGTCTGACAGCTGCGCTATTGTGACACTGGGGAAAAAGTGTGTTCAAATCACTGAAAAAAAAAAAAGGTTATTTTGTCATTTTATCTGCTCAGTTACTGTTCTGAATGCACTGCATTTCATAATCCCAGTATCGTTATCATTTTTTGCACTTGAAGGATACTGTACGAAGGGAACACTGTCTGAAGGGTCACAAATGCAAGGAAGCACTCAAGCAAAAATAGACATGAATGCATGGCCAAAGTATTCCCAGCTCGCTGATCCAGTGTACGTACTTTACGTTTGTTCTTGAAAGAGAAATCTGACCATAGCAGCACACGGTTTACACAAATGCTAAATGCCACAATAGCACCCTCTGAGGCAAAGCTGTGAATGCAATGTGTACTTGTATTGTATTATAAACTGCATTCTGACACATTTCAGAACTCAATGGTGCATGAAATTGATCTTGCATAGCTAGAAGCATTTGTGCTCACGTACTTGCATAGAGTATGTTTCGGGCCTAAGGAGGTAATTTTGCCATTTCTGATCAGGGTGGCAATTTCTTGCCAGGTCATTTACATAAGACCTTATTACCTGGGCTTTCAAATCCTTCAATTGCTCTTGTTACCAAAGGACTTTCAACAGGAGTCCTCTGTAAAGATGAAGTGTGTTTTGTGTTTCTGCCATTAGTGGCTCCAAACGGATTCGCAAAAATAATGATTTCAAACACTCACTCCAGTCCAAACAAACAGTCCCGCCCCAAACTCATGCCATTGGCAGGCTCATCAGGATTTTTAAACAAAAGAATCACACTTTTAAAGTGCAATGAAAATCATATTTACTACTACTTATTTAGATTGTATTCACAGAGAACAGGTTTACAAAAAGAATTAAATGGAAACCAGACGCTTGGATTATTTAGGGTTAACTTTTAATTTACTAAAACATTTTTAAGGCACACTACTGTTCAAAATTTTGGGCCCAGTATGATGTGTTTTTTTTTTTTTTTTTGAGAGGTGAACACTTATTCACATCTTATTCAGCAAGAATGCATTAAATTGATGAAAAGCAACAATACATACATTTATAATGTTACAACATTACGTTTTATTAAAATAAATGCAGCCCTGGCAATCATAAGAGACTTCTCTCAAAGACATTTAAAATTCAGTAGTGCACACGTTTGTACTTGTTTTAGAATGATATGCATCTGAGTTTTAGTGCTTGGCGTCCGTGTCCAATGCCAAGCACAAATGATTTGGCCTGAATTCTTCCTGTTTGGCTCATCAAACACTCATTGGCACATGCTAATCCCTTTTGCTCTCTTCACACAAATGGAATTCCACATAATTTCTCCTATGAAATTTGCTGCTTGATTACACTGATATGGTGAAATTTTGGTTGATGGGATAAAAAGCAGAGCTTTAAAAATTAATCATGACAGGACATTTTTTTTTGGCTGAAATGATACATTATTGATTATAAACTTTGCTGACCACTGTGATGAAATGTTTTCAAGAAATCCACCTAAACATCTTGTTTTCACAACAGCTTGTGTTTAAACTGATCTGTGATAGGTGAGTGCTTTTATATTAGATATTTTAAAGGGGTCATATGATGCGATTTCATTTTTTCCTTTCTCTTCATAGAGGAGAAACAATAATGTACAGTATGTGGAAAATAATGTGTTTTTTTTACTTTAAACCGCATAAACACATTTCATTACACCAAATACACAAAATAATGTTGTTTTTAGCAGCATCATATGACCCCTTTAACAATTACAATTGTACAATAAATATTTAACATTTATAGTCTACATTTAAACATGTAAAAATATAATGTCAATGTTAAAGTCAACATTAAAAGTCTATGGCATATATCTTCATAATTTATATTTGTTTAATAAATGTTTACTTATATATATATATATATATATATATAAAATTATCCACTGAGAATTGGATCATAAAAAGTGGGTGTTGAAAAGTAATTTAAAAGGCAGAGCAAGTTATTATATTTTGAAAACAGATTACAAAGATTACAATTTTTCTATTTGGAATTTCATGCACCAGTGAATCATGCACAATAAGATCAAGGATGTGCATTAAAATAGTGTCACTTGATTTCATGTTGACTGTCTTCACAGGAGGAAAACAGTCAAATACGTACCTCCATGTGGCGGTCATCGTTCGCAGCAAACAGGTGGCTGAAGAGGAGTGGCTGAAACATGTTGGACTATTTTCTCCACCCAGGCTGTTCTGATGTCAAACAAAAAGAAAAGTCATTTTAGACCAAGTCAGGACATTTTTAATAAAAGGAATTGTTCACCCAAAAAAGAAAATTTCCTGAAAACTTACTCACCCCTAGGCCATCCAAGATGAGTTGGTTTCTTCATCAAAACAGATTTGGAGAAACTGAACACTGCATCACAAATTCATCAAGATGTTTTAACTTCAAAAAGTTGCTTCTAGTTAAAAAACGATCCACAATTTTGCTTTCTCCAGTGAAAAAGTCGTCTTGCCTGAATCAGGGGAGAAATATGCACAGATCAATATGCATAGAAATATGCATTCTTTATAAGCGTAAATCGTCAAACACAGTTCTAAAGAATTTGATGTGAGAGGACAACAGGGGATGGACTTTTACACTGGAGGAAGCGTTATTATGGATTATGGACTGGTATTTTGGCCATATGTGACAGTTGCATTGCTGAGGATCCATTGGTGAGCAAGTCAAGTAATGCTAAAATCATCTACATCTTGGACGGTCTGAGGGTGAGTTTTCAGCAAATTTTCATTTTTGGGTGAACTATTCTTTCAAAAACTACCAATGAAAAAACAGGTATTTTTCTTTGGAATAACATTATTCACAGAAATCTTTCACAAGACCAGGAACGTGCATTTAGAAAGTAAATGGGGTCAATATAGATTTCATGTTGTCTTTAACACATCTTCCCTTCTACTAAGGTTTTTTTTTGTTTTGTTTTGTTTTACTTAAAACAACACATACATTCTACACACTGTCCTGATGTGAGAGCATAAAATGAAGCAGTCACTGTTATCTATTTTTTTTAGCGATATAAACTACAGCTAATCTTAAACAAATGCAATGCACCATTACTCACTACCTAACTCTAATCTAAAGTTATTATGTTTAAATTAACATAACACATTTTTCCATATTTTTCTGATTACTTTTGGAAGAGTGATTTAAAACAGTGCCTAGATAAAAAAAAGAAAAGAAGGGAAGTTGCCTCTAAATGATCAATACACTACTTAAACGCACCAACACGCATTTATCCAGCTGGCACCATGTGCTCAATCTACTCTCAGTGCTCATACTAAAACTACACGAGGTCTGCAGGGAGTCAAATGAGTTATCTGGGGTAGAAGGCAGATTAAAAAGGGAAGCACACACCTCACTTGGCTCCCTGATTAAACAGGAAGAGAGAGGGCGGCTGAGTGGAAGTATTCTGCTCATAAAACACAATCTGAAAACATAATTAGGGCAGGTGCTGCTTTGTTCATCTGTTCATTGTTCAAAAAGTTCATCTGTAAGCCTACAGTCAGGTAATACATTCTTTTCCACTCCCTTCCCAAGCATATTCTGCTACACTCTTAAAAATAAAGGTGCTTCACGATGCCATAGAATCTTCTATGGCATCGCTGTGAAGAACCTTTTGAAGCACCTTTATTTTTAAGAGTGTAGTCATGGTCCTGGCAAGGCTTCGGTCACATAATGAATAAACGCGTACCAAACAACTGCAGCCAATGTGTTTGGAGCTAAACATGTAATAAGCCTGACCGTGGTCGAACAATGGCTGTTTTAGTACGGAAAGCCAGTGGAAAGGTCAATTGCACATTTCAAAGGATGAGTTCCTGGTGTGCTCATGAATAAATTAGTGTGGACTGAGCAGATTTGCTGTCTTAATGGTGCTATGGACAATGTCTAAACTTATGTCATTGTTTTATTAAAAACATCAAAATAAAAATATATTGGTGTTAAATTATTAATAGTTTTTTTTAATATTGTGTTAAATTATTAAAAAATGTTATAGTTGCAAATACCACTTTAAGTCAGTCATGTCTGTGCAAAAATGGTGCAGGATGCATTATCTGCCAAATTGCAATACTTAAAGGGATAGTTCACCCAAAAACGAAAATTCACTTCCATTATATGACTGACAGACTGCAATGGTTTGAGTTAAAAATCTTCGTTTGTGTTCTACTGAAGAAACAAAGTCACCTACATCTTGAATGCCCTGGGGGTAAGCAGATAAACATCAATTTTTTTTATTTTTGGGTGAACTATCCCTTTAAACCCCTAACATAAGTATGAGCCACAGAAATAGCAGTGCTCCCCTTATACCACTTATTACCACTTATTAATCTGCAGTGATTTAGCTACAGTGTCACATTTAGTGTCATGGTCTTTTTCAGAATAATTATGAATTTGTGCTATTTTGCGTGCAGCTTTCAAGTTACAGTTTTCACATCTTTTTAAACACCCGATTCATGACAGTATGTGCAAACAGACCCGAATCTGGAACCAGGAAGCGAGGATGTTGTCGCTGTTGTCATGGGGATGGAATGGATCTCTGTGGTGTAGCTGGTACGTTGCAACGAGAGACACAGAGATGAGTGGGATTAGAATGTTCTGGAAAGCATTTACCGCAGGCTCAGGCCCATCTCCCAGGCTAATGGACCGGAACAGATGGGGGTGGATGAAGAGTTCTGTATCTGTGGCACTGAATCGCTGGGTCACCAGGTGCTAGAACCTGTAATGAGAGGTGATGAATGGCAATGTGTTGAACAAACCCAAAAAGCTCGCCCATAGCATCCTTTCTGAAGTGCCTGCTGGCTACATCCCGTGGAAGCTTGGCTAATCGCTGATCCCCTCATTTCCACATAGGTCACAGCTGTGAATGAAAGCTGGGTGATGCAAATCAAACTCAATAGGTTAGAAAATGGAGGGCTTTGAGGTTGATCAATCATAATTTGTAACCATCCCTCAGTCACAAGAGAAAGTCTTTATTTTAGAGCCGTCAAATAGCAGGCAGATGTGCATGTTGTATATCATGTATGTTCCAAGCCAATGAGAATTTAACTGAATACTAATTAAATTCCAATCCAATTAAATATCAATTTAAAATTAAATTCTTGAATTTGAAGTGAATTAGCAAATAGGATGCATTTATGTTTATGCATTTGACAGATGCTTTCATCCAAAGCGACTTAAAGTGCAATCAAGGTTTATATATTTGATTTTTATTTTATAAATTGACTTTAATGAAGCAGAAAAAATCTAATAAATTTCAAAAATTCTCATAATGAATTCTAAAATTTCCATTTCACTACAGAAAAATGTAAAGAACATACGGACTATGTATTTTTTTATATTATTGTTTCTTGTGTATTATTATTAGTCCACTTATATTGTTATAGCACAATTCAATCAATGGCTTCACATTAATGTCAATTTTTTTTTAATCAATCAAAACCTAAATCTGTTTTGACTATTGAACTTGAGCAATATCACACGAGCAAGAGTGTTTGATATTCAAACAACAGCACAGCAGGATTGTGAATGAGATATTGCTTGTTTTTACACAACAGCTCGATAAATAAAAAGTTAACATTTAGTAACTTACATTTTAGACACTATACGGACAGTTACTTTGTCTGTTTTTGCTCCACCAGCGACAAAAACTCCAAACGAAACCAAAGCAGGATCAAGTCTCCTCGTGTTTCGGTCCCAAATGAATCGGTATTGCTGAAGGAATCAGTTGCATAAATGACTCACCTATAAAGAATTCTCAATTGTCGCCATCTGCTGGATGTAACGTGCATCCTAAATAGTAAAACGTTTCAGCGCTCTTGGAACTTATCAGTCTAAATTAATGATTTTTTTTTTTGGTCAAAAACTGTCGATCACAAATAATTACATTTAATTATAATACAGAACATTAGTAAACATAACATTTTAGTGTATTAGCTAAGTAATTAGTTCTAGAAGCTTTAAATACCTTTAGTGTAAAGATGGATCGTATCAACATTGTTCGTCCTGTAACACAAGATTTATTTTTGTGCTTAATTTCCTCACAATTTCCATACATTGCACTGCACTGGAAATTGTGTGGTGGCCACTGACACTAAATGCGAAAGCGATCGCGCATGCTCCCAATTCAGCAACTGGTGGGGTGTGTTGGCAATTCAATACAATTGGCCATTTATTAACGGAAAATAAGTCAATTCTTAAAATCTGTATTATGACCAACCTGGAGTGTACTGAGGAAAAATATGGTTGAGATTATTCAAGTCTTAATTTAGTTTGCACTCCCCATATCTTCAAATAAAACTTCACATTTCTTTTAAGTAATCACCCAATTGGTCTGAATAATTGGAGTTCCAATTTACACAAGATACTCCAATAAATTAAACGAGGTAGCTGAAATGAACAAAGGAGTGATAAAACAAGGAGTGTGATGATAAGCACTGGCAAGTAATTAAATCGTTCAGCTGCACTCCTTTGCAATTGGACAAGATTATCTTGTGGGGCATCCCATCATAACCATTAATTTCCTGCAGGATCTAAAAGGACATTTTTAAAAGAGATTTCTCACCTCATACACTGTGAACCTCTGCAAATTTCTCAGAAAGTTTTCGAGCCCAACTGTTCCCAGAATCCATTTGCAGAAGCAGAAGAGTGACATAACAGGTGAGATTACATTGATTCATCTTTATCTGCTGTCCATCTTTACGCTGGTCTCATGGGCTTAATGCCAAGATTCCCCTCAACAGCACATGCTCTCTTAAAATTTTAACCTTGCAGTGGCACAACTGTGAGCACAGCGTGAAAGTGTTCTTGTATCCCAGAGGATGGCTAACCCAAGACAGGAACTTGCTCAGAACGCAACACTCTTAAAAGATCTAATCCCCAACAGCGGGGGTCTTGTACAATCCGCTAGGATGTGAGGAGGTCTGTCTAGAAAGAGATAAGACTATGTGTGTGAGTATTTCTCTATGTAAGGCTACTTGGGTGGATTCATCTTCTGTTTGACGGAAAGCAGGAAGGAGAAAGCGTGTGCATGCATACATACATGTAGAATCCAGGGCTTTTTCTCATGCTGTCAGGAAGCACAGGCAACTGTGAGCACAGCATATCCCAGAGGATGGCTAACCCAAGACAGGAACTTGCTCAGAACGCAACACTCTTAAAAGATCTAATCCCCAACAGCGGGGGTCTTGTACAATCCACTAGGATGTGAGGAGGTCTGTCTAGAAAGAGATAAGACTGTGTGTGAGTATTTCTCTACAGATGTAAGGCTACTTGGGTGGATTCATCTTCTGTTTGACGGAAAGCAGGAAGGAGAAAGCATGTGCATGCATACATACATGTAGAATCCAGGACTTTTTCTCATGCTGTCAGGAAGCACAGGAGATCTCATGATGGGCCGACAGCTTCTTAAAAACAGTTCTACAGAGACCCATTAGCACAATAGACATTAGAGGAATAGTTCACCCAAAAATTAAGATTTGCTAAAAAAATGTTGTCATTAGGACATTCAAGATGCACTCATGTTTTTGCTGGAAGCAACAGTTAAAAATGTCTTGATGGAATGTGAGGAGGTCTGTCTAGAAAGAGATAAGACTGTGTGTGAGTATTTCTCTACAGATGTAAGGCTACTTGGGTGGATTCATCTTCTGTTTGACGGAAAGCAGGAAGGAGAAAGCATGTGCATGCATACATACATGTAGAATCCAGGACTTTTTCTCATGCTGTCAGGAAGCACAGGAGATCTCATGATGGGCCGACAGCTTCTTAAAAACAGTTCTACAGAGACCCATTAGCACAATAGACATTAGAGGAATAGTTCACCCAAAAATTAAGATTTGCTAAAAAATGTTGTCATTAGGACATTCAAGATGCACTCATGTTTTTGCTGGAAGCAACAGTTAAAAATGTCTTGATGGATTTGTTTATTATACAGCAATTTTTTTTTGGTAAACTATTTTTTTAATCAGATATGGCTAAATATTCATGCTACTATTGTGGATGCATTGTTGACCTTTGTGATCTGTGACCTCTAGAAACCTTTTCTTCTAATGATGTTCAGTGTGGGACCACAACTTCAAATGATCTGCCATCATTTATGAATCTGTTAAAGTAAGCAAGAATGCCTCACATCTTAAATATCTGATATAATGTCAGTATGTTTGAATATTTCATCATCTTATTTTTGTATTTTAGAAGATCAAATCTCTGCTGTTCTCTTTACTCAACAGAAAACTGCAAGAATATATCAGTTCTAAGAGAAATTCTGTTTGGTAATGATTTTTTATTCTCATGCTGACAAAAATAAATGTGAGTATAAAACCTGCCATCAAGGTTAAAAAATAAACAAAACCCACAACAAAAACAACAACAACAACAACAACTTTCTATTTCCTTCTTAAATGGTCTTACAGAAAAAAATATTCATGTGCACTGTAATAATGTGAAAAAATATGACAAAACAGTTGCACTTCTATTATAGTCAATTAGTTTTTTTTTCATTCAAAATATATATAAATATTTTATTTTTCAGAAAAAAAAAATCTTGTCAACAGAAAGATTAACCTCTAACTATTTGTTCTCTCTGGCTTTTTCCTAGTCTCTCTTTCTATTTTAATTAATTACGGTGTGGAATATTAAAATGTACATAATTGAGTTCCCTCTTTTATGTCTTTTTTTTTTTCTTTTTTTTTCGGGAACAGCATTGAAGTGTGGAAAATTGGTTCTCCTAATCAGATTAACCATAGTCAGCTCATTGTGTCAGCATATCTGCAGTACAATGGGTTCATTTGAATGGAAGTGGAAAAACAGACATTACCTGCCCATAAAAAACAAAATAAAAAGACTTTTTTTTTATCTTCAGAAAGAATGCAAATAGAGTGCAACTCTGAGCACCCAGTTTTTCAGGGGCCTTGGTTCCGGAAGTGTTCCTCCTATTCATTTTCTTCATAGGGATTTCAAAATATCTTTCAATAAAGAATTTCATAAACAAAACCAACCAGCTCTGAGATTAATTATATAATAACAATATTACAAATGTGTTTTAAAGAAAAAACAAACAAGAATGTACTTTATGCTTACATTTTTACTCATTGCATGAAACAATGCATAATCAAATCAAAAAACATGGTACAATACAAAACTATTAATTTTCACTCATTCATAATAAATATGAAATGCTATATATTTTAAGTTAATATAATATATTCAAACTAATAGTTTCAGAGTAGTAAATTAGGCCATTCTACTCTTCTGGACAGTTGCCATGGAGCTTTTTTGGTGCGGCTCTCAGTCCATTGTATTGTTCTGATTTTGGAAATTAAGCTGAATTCACATATACTTGTGGTTTCTACAGAAGCATATCATATTAACCTCAGAGCACAAGGTCTGTCAGGAAATTTATACATTAAAAATAAGCTTCTCTGTGGAGAAAATATAGAGACAAGAAATAAACATGCATTTTTAACAATGATTTGCACAATTGTTCATATGAAAATATATATAACAGAAAAATCGCTATATAAAACAGACACTTTTTTCCCCACTAATGCATTTTTGACTTAAACACCCAGAAATGGCAGCATATGACAGCACCACAAAACACATTATCCAGCAAGCTGTCGAAAGCTCTTCCTTAGTCTGTATAACTGTATGCAAGTTGTTTTTAAAAACATTTATAATCACCCAAAAATATCCACTGTTTGGATTGTTTGTTTAGCAGTTTATGAAACTAAAAGAGACTGTTTTACTGCATAACGTGACAACTCAGACAGGGTGGACCCACTTATGTCCCAATCTGACACAAATAACAGCTGATTCTCCAGGCAAGTGCAGACACATCCTGCTAATTAGCTGAATGCTCCTTAATGACCATGAAACGGCCCCCAAATCAGACAAGATGGCACTCGCTCTGTTCCCGTAATCACAGGTCACAATCAACTTAAGAGTGTGTAATTATAGCACTCTGAATATGCTCATATTCATCTTTCTCAGTCACTCTACTGTCTCTAAGTTTTATTTATATGAGAAGATTTCTACCTGTGTTTGTGGTCTGTGACGAGCACGACCAGACAGCAGGAACAACATATTTGGCAACATTTAGGGGTATCCAAAAGTCTAAAAATATACTAAAAAGCTGTGATTTTTTTCAAACACGGAAATCAAGTTTTAGATTGTTTAAACATTTAAAATTTCCAGAAGTTGCAATGTTTCATGCAACCTTAATCAGGCATTGTTTTCAAATACAAAAAATAAACCATTTAAAACCAACATTATTATTTAAAATAAATAAGAAATGCAGTACTGAGGCACCATGATTTGAGGCTCATATCAAGCTGGAGAACATGATCATCAGGTTTTGTTCATTGCAGTTCTGCTGTCATTATACCCAAAAGGGGAACAAAATAAATGCAGAAGACATTCTAAGGTTCAACTTATCACTCACATTGTTGGGCTGCATCAATAGTGACTATTTCATCAGGAAGCACAACTAATAACTTATCAAAGACCACGTACAATGGTAAATGGTTACACTCAGCATTTGTCGCACATTTTCCCATCCAAAAAGCCTGAGGGGGCTCTAAACAGGATGAGAAACGCCGGCCGGGTGGCCCATGTGTCCTGCTGTAGACTGCAAATGCCAGCTTCATTAGGAGAAGTTTTCAAGCATCCTGCTATCCCAGCTGCCGGGTCCTTTGTAGTCCCCCCGCCAATCGATACTTAACATTTTCATGCTCAGTGTGCGGCCCCTATAAGCACTGTAAAAATGTTAAAGGGCAGAGAGTTTGGGGAGCAGAGATTACGGCTCTCGGAGACTGCAGACAGCACACGGCAAAAGGCCCGCGCGCATGTTTATTTACTCTTTCAGAGCCCGGGATGAATGGAAAAGCCTCTGCTGGCATGTCGCTCCAAGGCACACCACCTCAAAAGAATGGAGTGAAACATGCAAACTGTGCCGTTAATTGATTCCATGTTTGCTTACGGTGTAAAATTTGATGTGGGCCTATTGTATACCGCATTTCTATTGACTTCAAGGTAAAGGGAAACACACACACACACACACACACACACACAGTAGGCAGGTTTTAAAGGAATAATTCACCCAAAATGAAAATTTCCTGAAAATCTACTCACCTTCAGGCCATCCAAGTTGTTTCTTCATCTGAACAGATTTGGAGAAATTTAGCATTACGTTACTTGATCACCAATGGATCCTCTGCAGTGAATGGGTGCCGTGAAAATGAGTCCAAACAGCTGAAAAAACATCACAATAATCCACACCACTCCAGTCCATCAATTAACATCTTGTGAAGTTAAAAGCTGTGTGCTTGTTATAAACAAATCCATCCTCTTTTTTTAACTTCAAACCACTGTTTCTGGTTAAAATACAAGTCCTTGCTTTCTCCAGTGAAAAAGTCATCTCGTCTGAATCAGGAAAGAAATAAGTACAAATCTAGCAGCGTTTACAAGCCAAAACTGTTGTAAACAAATATGTCGGTGGATTTTCATGTGAGAGGACAAAAGGGGATGGACTTGTTCACAGTAGGAAGCATTATTATGGATAATGCACATATTTCAGCTGAAAGCAACAGTTTACAGTTAAAACACATTAATTATGGATTTGTTTCTTATAACCATACAGCTTTTCTCTTCACAAGATGTTAATTGATGGACTGGAGTCTGGATTACTTGTGGATTATTGTGATGTTTTTATCAGCTGTTTGGACTCTCATTCTGATGGCACCCATTCACTGCAGAGGATCCACTGGTGAGCAAGTGATGTAATGCTGAGTAAATCTTCAGCAAATTTTTATTTTTGGATGAACTATTCCTTTAAGGCATCTAGAAGTGCTCCAGATGTGAAGCCTCTTCTAAAATGTATGCAACTTAATTATGCTGCTTACTTTTGACTCCAATAATTCAGTGCAACAAGCAAACAATGTAAGAGATATTCTAAATATACTTAAAATTCGTAAAAGAAACTGAAAGAGTTTAAAATAATTAAAAATGTAAAATCTGAATATTTGAAAAGGGTTCCAAAACAGTTATCATGCTTTCATAGAAGGCGGCTATCTGTCCGTAGGCAGTGAGGCAGATCACTAGGTTTTGGAACAAAGCTAAAAGTCATGAACTTTTATTATACCTTATTTTTTAGCTATATATATATATAGGTGAAAGAAGTGCATCTCTGCTAGTGCCCTTGAACACTCAGCAGTGTCCTCCCTCTCTCTCTCGCGCTGGAGTCAGGCCAGAGCAGGAATGGCAGCGTGCCCATATAGGAAATGAAGCTGTGTTCGTATCTCTTTGCTTTCAAGATGAAAGGCTGAAAAGAAACGTTAACCCTAACTGGAGAAGTTCAGAGAGAAATGGAAACTAAGAAAGTTCTCATTTGTGAACAAAGTATCAAATTGTTTCCCAATTTAAAGATATCATAACTAAAAGTTATAACTATAAAATAACATAAACTAAAAACTGTAATATTGTCAAATATTTTTTACAGTTTAAAATAACTTACAAACTATTTTAATAGATTACTTCATATATATACAGTGGGTACGGAAAGTATCCAACCTGACAGAACTGGAGTGGATCTGCAAGAGGGAATGGCAGAGGATCCCCAAATCCATGTGTGAAAAACTTGTTGCATCTTTCCCAAAAAGACTCATGGCTGTATTAGATCAAGAGGGTGCTTCTACTAAATACTGAGCATTTTTCAGTTTTTCTTTTTTAATAAATTTGCAAAAATGTCAACAATTCTGTGTTTTTCTGTCAATATGGGGTGCTGTATGTACATTAATGAGGAAAAAAAATTAACTTAAATGATTTTAGCAAATGGCTGCAATATAACAAAGAGTGAAAAATTTAAGGGGGTCTGAATACTTTCCGTACCCACTGTATGTATATATATATATATATACATACATTTATTTATTCCACAAAATATGTAAAATTATTGTAAGAAAAAAAAGTTTTGTGTGGCCGAAATCAGTTTAATTGTCACACCTTGTCTTATCATTTACTCATCTTCACCAGTAGCTACACCAGTAACAAAAAGTAATTGTTTAATAATCTATTTATATTACCACTTACATGCTTTTTTTTGTGAACAAAATGAATTAAACAAGAACAAAGATTAAAGCTTTCCCAGAGGCTATTACAGAACTGAAGGAAAGACAATGCAGAAGCACTGGAACCAGAGTGACAGGACATCAGTGTAGAAGAGTGGGCGTCTCATATCATTTAAAGCACAAATGTGTGTGAGCACTGCGACACTGCTACAGGGCCAGCCAGTGACATGTATGTGCATGTGTGTCAGAGTGTGTTATGTTTATGGGGAGTTAATGATTGGCTGAGTTATTACAGTATGCATCGGGCCATGCAGGTGTGATTTTGAGACACCATTTTCCATTTCGCTGCCTTGTGTTCTGCTGTTATTGACCATAAAATGATGGATGGAGAGAAATTGCTCTGTTTGCGCATTGATCAATGAGACTCAGGAGATATAGAACAAAAAAAGAAGAAGAGAGAGAGAAAATAGAGTTATGGGTGGAAAGCATCTAGTTGTCTTTGAAAAGCAAGAATAGTCAGGCTGCTGAGTGCAGAAGATCTATTTTTTTTTTTATTTCAGCACAGTTTTCTCATCATATTGTAATAGTCTGCAACTGTCTCGACTTGTGTGGTAGTGTGGTAAATTATGACCATTTTTTGCAGTAAAGTTTTGTTTTAGACTCAGATCTAATTTTGAGAGGAGACTTTAATGAATGAATTACCTGCAACATGAGCATCAAGTACAGGAAAAAAACAACCACCTCTCTGGAAAACATTATAGATTTCAGAGAAAATAATGCAACAGTCTGTCCAGTGATCAAAAAAGGGCAAGAAAGACAATACACTGTTAACAGAATTCCTGATATATTTATAGTACACTCTTAAAAAATAGGTTCTTTATTGGTATTGATGGTTCCATGAAGAACCTTTAACATCCATGCATAAAAGGAAATGCAAACACATTACTTTGCACAAAAGGTTTTTTATAGTGAAAAAAGGTTCTTTAGATTATTAAAATATTCCTCATACAAAGAATTTTTTTATTTATTTTTATAGTCTATACAACTGGCCTCTGTTTCTAAGAAATGCATATTTTCACGATATTTACATAAAAAAATGTGGTGTGTGATTGAAAACCATTTTCAATCAGAAACTGCAAGTAAATTTCACAGATAGTTACAAAGAAACGGCAAAGTAACACATTGAATTTTTAAAAAGAAAGACTGAAATATTATTTTCTTGTAAAATTATACTCCAATAATCTGTTTTATTTACAACTCCAAAAATTCTATTTCCTTTTTCTATTAAAATCATAACATTTAATTTAAAAAGCTAGTTAAAATGAGAGAACTTGAATCTGTGTGAAGAAAGGATAAAAGGTCAAACAAGAACCAGTAAATGAGATGAGAGGGAAATAGGAGTAAGAAAAAAGAAGAAAGTCTTGGCACATTCAGAGATATCCTCACTCTCCTGCCAATCGTGTTGTCCAGCACTCAAGCTGCTGTCAATCATGACTTCCTAATCACAAGCACAGACTGAGCTCTCTTTGGACCACAGGCCTGTGAAATCACTTTGGGAATACATGTATTTACTCACCCCTTTCTGGGTCAAAACTCCCAATAGAGCTGGGAGAGAGAGAGTTTTGAGAAGAGCAAGATGTTTTAGATGTGTTTTAGGACGCAAAAGGGTTTAAAGTTCATAAGGTCAGAAGGTTTTTGAAATCTGTTATCGTGTATCTGATATCTATTACCTGTATCTGTATTGTATCATATTGACATATGACGTATGTCTTGAATTGATTGTCATAAGGTTTGAGGGAAACATTAAAACCAGTAATGTAAAATGAAAGTAATATTGTTATTGTGAAAGAAAATCACAATAAAAATCACTGTAAAATAGGAATAATTTCTCAGCAATGAGATTATATAGAGTCTCCTCTACAGTAGACCTTCAGATAAGATCTAAACAGTATCTCAATCTGCACTGCTGACAAAAATCAGTGTTCAAAGCCTCTTCATATGGCTCAGTTCAACTACTGAAACACGTCATCGGGGAAAAAAAGAGAATTCTTAACTTCATGCGCTCTATTTATACCTGAATGGGTTCACAGCTCAATTATGATGTCACAAACACTGTGACCTGTCAGAGAAACACAAAATCATATTATAAAAAAAACATAGACTTTTGCTAATTTCCACAAAATGACAACTTAAAAATGTACACCACCTAAATATGTTTTTAAGTTCCATAAAATAAAATAAAAATAAAAAATTCAAACTGTTGTTGCATTTTTTTATTTATCGATATTGACTAATATTGGATATAATTTGTTCAGTCTATTTTATCTAGCACTATTTTTTTTTACTTTGAATATTAACACTTCTCATCTGAACATTACAATGTATACAGTTTATCAGGCTGCTTCAGGCATTTATTAGGCACCTTTTAGAATCATTGAGATACTATTGTGTTTTTTTTTGTAATATTTTGAACTAGTTTTAATTTTTTATATTTTACATTTTAATTTTATTTAATGTTTTAAGAATTTTGTTGTTTCTGTTATTTATTATTTTTTTTATATATGTTTAGATGGGAGGGATGAACATTGTTAAATTATACCAAATTTATTGCATCAAAATTTGTTAATACTTTACTATAGGGTGGATAATTTTATCAGTTGTTTATTATCCATGCAACAATACATATTATATTATTATAGTTTTCATTAATAACCATCGCTATATAGATGATAACTTTGTCTAGTGCTCTTATGAATGTTTTTAACATGACTTTGTGAAAATGTAACTACTATACTAAATTAAATAGCATAGACTTCTTCATGGCTAGTGTTTGCATATTTCAATTCATTCTGTTACCTACTTGTTCTACAGATCTGTGTTCTAGTGTTAAATGCTACTGTTTTTGATAGCATCAAACAAACATTTCAATTTTTATTGAAAAAAAAGTAGTAAAAAAAAGTTGAAAATCTGTCAGTTTCTGACAGATAATATCTTGATGTTTATTTGCTTTTGCCTTACCAAATGTGGTAGGCCTATCCAAAAAAAACAAAGTTATTTTTGAACATGAAAAATGTACCGAGTTCTGGACCTCATAGCTGGCTACAGCCATGCATAAAGCTAAATTAAATTAAAACTAGAAATGTTGGCAACTACCTGAAATAAAATTAGAGTTATTATTATTTTTTTGTATTTTAGTTCAGATAACATTTTATTTCAAGTAACAAAAATGGTTTATTGTAGTTTCAATTAACTATAATAACCCTGGCAGCTTCTGAATATTGGAATGTCTATTAATTCTGAACATTTCCAAATGTTGGAATGTAATTTGAGCGTGAACACAATGCTCATTTCAAGCGGCCTTATCGACATAAATGAGTTTGGTAAAGAGGAAACAATTAGCACAGCAGCTTGACACGAATGTCAGACCAGCCTGTTCTCCCTTGTCACAACGTGCATTAACTTTAATAAGCTTCATACAAAATTGCTAGTTTGTAAAGTAATGTGTTCAAGAACTTCATGAACTTATCAGGAATGCCCAAAATCCAAAGAAATGTTATTGAACGTGACTGTCCATTGCAGATGTATGGCTAGCCAGAAATTTCACATAGCAACACCCTGCCAAGCACCAATCAGCACACTGTGTTGCTTGTAGCATGTTTCACGGCAGTTTCAAAAGCAAAATGTCCAATGTCTGTCACTAAATGGTATGTTCAGTTTTCTCAAAAACTGTTAAACATAACTGTGGCAACAACGTTGGTATGCACTCATATTGTATGTACACAGCAAAATCCCCAGAGTTAAATCAACTCTGCTCAGAGTACATATTGTCCCAATCTACAGAGTGTTAAAGTAACACTGAAGCAGAGTTACCACTGTTGAGGATTATGTGATACGTTTTCATGTCTAAAAGCCTGAGCAGTTGTTGTTCATCTTCAACATTGTTAACAGCAGGTTTTCTTTATTAATGCTCACTCATCAATGAATTAATTACTTAATTATCCCAATAACTTTAACTCAGCTTCAGTGTTACTTTAACACTCTGTAGATTGGGACAATATGTACTCTGAGCAGAGTTGATTTAACTCTGGGGATTTTGCTGTGTATCATGGTAGTTTAGAAATGAAATGTTAACAAAGCAAGCGTGAGATAAAAACGCATTTGCTGAAGCAACCATGCCATTTTATCTTCCTTCTACAAGCCTTTGAGCTCATTTATAAAATGATTAGTGACTGGTTTTACAGGACTTGTACCAGCGTGCTCCGCACTGTAAGTGCAACGCTGTTTCAGGTGAGCTACCAAGCAAGTTTACTAGCTTAGAAAAGGTGTATATGGAGTATATTATGTGAGGCAAATGTAAAAATGTATTCATTTATAAATCGTGCAATCATCATTTGTGTAAAAAGAGTTTTACTGCCACTAACCACATGCCATTTTGTTTTTGCCAAAATATATATTAAATATAGGCCTAAATAAATAAATGCTAAATATATGTTGCAAACAGTGAAGCTCAATTATACATATTTTTGTAACTGAAAATATACTTTCAACCTTCATAAGCCAAAATATATTATAATGTATATTTCAGGGGCAAAAAATACATTTTCAATCTTAAAGTAGCCTGCAATTAGGTTTTATTCATTACTTATTTTTATTCGAATGTGTTATATGTTCAACAATGTGTAACAAAAAGTTTTTTCTTCAAATGTGACATGTGAATGTATTTTCTTAGACTGAAAAATATGGAGAGCAATATATATTTTTTAAAATGCTTTTTAATATATAGATAATTTAAAATCTATTTTCAAAAATATACAAAAAATTGCCAAAAATACAGCACACTTTATAGACCCTTTAGACCACATTGGTACTTAAATGCATTCACAGTGACATATCTGGCATACTAAAACAGTGTGGCGTACGATCTAAAATCACAGTAGTGCGATATGCCTGTTCTGTTTATTCTAATTATGCATTTGTGTTGGTGAGGAACATTCAGTGTTCAATTGTGACATCACAAAGTGTTCCAGGACGTTATTCTGACAGACAAAAGTAACGTGTTATCAAGGCAGAGCAGGTGCTTCGTGACTAATTCCCGTCATGCCCTTCAGAAGTACTGATTTCCAGAGTTATCTTGTTCCCCTGTGGTAAAGATGGGGATATGGATGTTAGCACAGCAGCCATATCAAATATTTAATCACTCGCTCCTGTTACATAAAGCATGGTGAAACCTATTACAGTATTACCGGCCCGGTCTGTGATATATCTGTGCCCAGATTACTGATAACAATTGAGAAAAAAAAAAAGCTGTAATATAATTAAAGTGATTATATAGCCACAGCATGCTTATCTGTTCAAATGAGCGTGTGTAGTGGCTTGTAAACTTGTGATGTGCATAATTAGGACTATTAGTAATTCAACACACATTTGCCATGAGCAGCCTGCCAAAATCTGTTACAAGGGTTCATAATAATGGCAAGTTGTCTCACCTTGTTCTGGGTCTGAAAAGAATACTAATGGATGTGGTGCATTATGCTATATGGAGGAAGGGGACAGCAACCTGACACTGTCCAAAATGTGTAGCTGAGAAAAAGTAAAATATCATAGCAACACAATGCACTGAGTTCTCTCAGTAATTGTTCTCAGACTACTTTGTGTAGCTAACTTAATTGTGTTTGTGCGCTAAATGTTAAAGGTCTCCTTTAGCCGGTTCTTGTTCAGCCAATTTCCAATTAGCATTAAAGGAAACTTTTGGAGGATTTGTTATTTGTTACCCTAATGCATAGAAAGGCTGTTGGATGCATCTTACAAAATAAAGAAATAAAGAAATAAAAATAATAATAAAAAAATAAAAAAATGCTACATTTGATTCTCAGTCAACAGCATTTGTGCATACACTCTAAAAAATGCTGGGTTGTTTCAACCCAACTTTGGGTCAAATATGGACTAACCCAACCGTTGGGTTAAATTTTTACATTAAATTTTTAACCCAAAAGTTGGGTTAGTCCATATTTGACCCAAAGTTTATTTTATTAAAAAATACCAGCAAAAATCAAGGTCACAGTGACACACTTACAATCGAAGTGACTTCTTGGCATTCTTGGAGGATTTAAAAGCAGAAATGAGAAGCTTAGAAATTGTATAAAAGCACTTAAACCCATTCTTGTGTTAAAAGGCTTGTTTCATAGAAAGCATAATGGTTTTGAATAAAAAAATGTAAATAGATGACTTGCTTATTGAACACTGTAAAAATGTTTGTCATTTTAACAGTAAAAGACTGTAAAAATGCTACAATAATCTAAGCAAGTGTCCTTACTATACACACACACACACACACACAATAAAACACATTCAATATGGAAAATTGCCTTATATTAACTGTACATTGTGCCCTATTTTTACAGACTTTTTTATACAGAGTGAATAATCTTTTTATACCATAATGCAATACCCCACAACCCCATCAACATCACAGAATTGACAATCTCACAGTCACAGGCATAATTATAACTGGCAATTTACCTCCTTAAGAATAACACCACATTTGGGCCACACTTTACTAGCACTCATCAGGTATAACGAGAGAGCTGGCCTTGTGTTTCAAGCTGTAGTTTATCAAAAACAAAATTCTTAAAATCACTGCTGTTATATCCAAATTGAATTGTTGAATTGTTTTCAGTGTTGAGAACAAGTAAGTTCTTGAAAATGGTACTAATGGTTTTAAGGCTCAACCTTTTGATGCACAGGATACTTGTTGGATACTTTTGCATATGGTCAAGTCACAGCCTACATTCCATGTAATATTCTTAAAAATACTATAAAAAAGTGCTAGATTTTTTTTATAGTTATAACATATATTTACAACTTTTAAAAACGTTTAAAATAAGATCAAAATAATTCACATTTCCCAGTGATGTGATTCCAAAAAATACTAATCTTTGCATCAGATTCATCTCTTCATTGCTAGTCAGTTGCTCTCAAATGGTCTCAAAAAATGTTTGTTTTGTGGAAATGTAATAATAAATTTACAGATTTTAGAAGTAAAAACAAAAGTTCACCTTATAACTTGCAGAGAAAAACAAAGTAGTCATTCCCACAATTATCTGCATAAAAAACTTTTGATGTATATATATATATTAAATAATCATGTTTCTTGTTAGTTTTTTAAAACAATTATGTACATTTGAGTTTTATGTTACTTCTTATGTTGTTTTAATAAATGTTATTGCATTATTTGTTATCAGTATATTATACAGGTACAAAATAGATTTGATTACTTATTTGATTGAGATAGGCTATAATATTAACATTTGATCAGTTAATGAATTATACTTTTTTTTAACCATTCATTTAAGATCAGTCCCGTAAAACTTAAAATGATGACCATATTTTTAATTGTGAAGTGCTGGCTGTTTTTTTCACTGGTTTATATATTTATTTATTTTACACTGAATGAGCGAGTATGTGTGTAACTAACTCAAAAATGTTCAAAAAACAACAATTATTTGTATATCCTACACTGTAGCCTGTGGTGAGAGCAGCAGAAGAGAGTCTGGTTTTTGCTGGAGAAACGAACACAATCCCGTCGAGCAGTCTAGAACTGATTTTCTCGAGCCTGTGGAGGACAGATTAGCCATCTCCCTTTAGCCGTGAAACCGCTCATAATCCCGACACCTTAATCTCATACACCACACAGGACAGACCTTTATATACGCACCCTGTCAGGCAAAGCTCTCAGCGTCTGAGGATTCAAGACACGTCCTGCGAGGTGATGGATACCGCACATATTAAAGCATAAGATTCAATCACATGATATTCAATTCGCTCCAGTCACAAATTAAGTCATAAATGTTTGATATAATACCATATCTGCAAACGCATTGTTACGTTAAGAAGACCTACATCGGTAACCATGGTTACTTGTGATTGCTTTTGTATCCTTGGAATGAAAGCACAAAGAAAGGGTCGTTATCTGAAGAATGCTTCACATGCAAACGTCTTCCTTAGAGAGACACACACACTTAGTTAAATATTGCATTTGATGAACAGACCTTCAGGAAGATCTCAAGCTAAAATGCAAGAGAAAAACGAACATACAAACCTCTCCGTGTGTACAGAAAGAGCCCATTTGGCTCTATATGTGGAAAAAGAAATAATCTTCTCCTCTGTTGAGCTCTGGCCCTACACCAGGGAGGAGCTCAATAAGGAAAACCATATTGCTATTTCTTTTTTCTTTGAGGGGGGTAAGAAAACTATGGCCACAGCATATGCAATTTTCTGCCAATTACTGCATGAGATAAAAGTGTAACCCTTAAACTGTGACATAGAAATTAAGGCAATGTCTGTAGGAAGCCTGCGAGTGTTCCCTTTAAAGAGAAGATAGTTTATTGAAAACGTTTTAATGGCTTGAATAAAAAAAAAAAAGTCATAAAAAAAGTAATTTCAATATACAGTGGGGGCACAGAAAGTTTGAGACCTCTAAAAATGCTTCTATTCTTTAATAAATACATTTAAATCACAAATTATATTATCAGTGGAGTCATTTAACGAAAATATGATAAGAAATAAAACATTTCTCATTTTGTTTTAGTGAAAGCAGCAGTCGAAATGAAAATCTGTTTATCTGTACAAATGAATTCACATGCTCAATGTAACTAATTTTCTTACATTTGATTAGTGACCTAGGAATATAGTGCAGAGTATTGAATATTTATTATCCACTTTAATATAAATTAATAATTCATTTAATTTTTCTTTATTTGTTCCCCCTTAGTTTTAAACAAGTATTGTTCTAAACTAAAACTATTAATATTTGTTTTGGCAAATGAAATAAAGTATACATAAGATACTATAAAACATAAATATAAAAACTTAAACTAAAAAACTGAAAATTAGAAGTAAAGTGAAATAAATAAGTAGAAGTACTAAAATTACATAAAGTTATATAATTAGTTATAAATAAATATTAAAAAAATTAAAAAAGCACATAACAAAATTACTAAAATTAAAATAAAATTAATATAAAAACTGAAAATATAAAAATAAAAGCTAATACCAAGTATTGATAAATACTATAATAGGATGTACATATAACTAATCAATTGATCTATTTACGGTAGGAAATTTACAAAATATCTTCATGGAACATGATCTTTACTTAATATCCTAATGATTTTTGGCATAAAAGAAAAATCAATAATTTTGACCCATACAATGTATTTTTGGCTATTGCTACAAATATACCCCAGCGACTTAAGACTGGTTTTGTGCTCCAGGGTCACATATATATTTCTAATGTGGTCTCAGATTTGGATAAGCCATAAATCCAGCAATACTTCCATCCAATCAGCCATCTTGATAAACACAACTCTCGTCTTAAATCTTACATTTTCAGTTCTGAAGGTTCAATCTACATCAGACAATTGACTACAATTAAGGATTGACTGACTCAGCGAGACGTTTTCTCATAACCATTCCAATCTGTCCACCTGAGTCTTGTTTGAGAAGATGAACTACCATCATCCACCCTATATCCACCACATAATCTAATAAATAAGCTTTGAGGGATGACCGGCTAGTGACAATAAACTTTTCATTTGTTCTCCCTTCAGTCATGTTGGCTGAGTTTGGTGAAGGTTCAATGAAAGCAATGAATCATCTGCTAATCATGAACTTTTGCTAGAGAGGCAAAATTTGAGTGAGTGAGTGAGAGAGAGAGACAGATTTAGAGGTGCTGTAAGCCATTTTAGCCATTTTGCTGACTTCCAACAGTCTCTTTTCCCCATTGGGTAAAACAATTTGTCTATTTTCCTCTCATTTGTCCTTTCCATGGCAATAAGTTATCTACAGCATCTCCTTATCGGTTACTCCACAAAACAAACACAGAGACTCAAAAATTTACTGCCAAGCATCAGAAGAGAAAAAGACAAATATGCCGATCTAATAACAACTAAGTTGAACTCTTACTCTTACTCTCATTCTCAAACATGAACTTTTTCAGTCCTTCCCCAACTAACAGGAATAGTTCTCACAACTTTCAGAAAAGTTTTATTTTTTATTTTTTTTTTATATATATAAATGTTAGGACAAAACATTCTTAAAATAATGTTTATGGAACGTTCTTATAACATTATTAAAGGGGTCATATGATGCGATTTCATTTTTTCCTTTCTCTTTGGAGTGTTACAAGCTCTTGGTGCATAAAGAAGATCTGTAAAGTTGTAAAGACTAAAGTCTCAAATCCAAAGAGATATTCTTTATAAAAGTTAAGAGTTAGCCACACCTACCTAAAACGGCTCGTTCGAACACGCCCCCACATATCTACCTCACTATGTGGGAAGATTTGCATAACGCCGCCCAAATGTTCACGCAAAGAAAGAAGGCGTAACTTTTATTCTCACTGTAGTATTGTTGCCGCTGCCGCCATGTCATGAAGAC
>NW_015645756.1:60426-77979 GCF_001515625.1 Sinocyclocheilus rhinocerous | reverse complement strand
AATGTTTTTGTCTCGTTGCTCCGGCCGGGACACGGCATCAACAGTATGTGAGGGGCGTAACATTTCCGTCTCATGCTTGAGGTATTCGGCCAATCACAACGCACTGGATAGCTGGCCAATCACAGCACACCTCGCTTTTTCAGACCGATGAGCTTTGTAAAAATCGACGCGTTTCAAAAAGGCGGGGCATAGAGGAGAAACAATAATGTACAGTATGTGGAAAATAATGTGTTTTTTTAACTTTAAACTGCATAAACACATTTCATTACACCAAATAATGTTCTTTTTAGCAGCATCATATGACCCCTTTAACATTTGATATACATTCTCATAATGTTGATAGAAAACATTCTTTGAACAACACTATTTGAACATCCTCATGATGTTATTTTTATTCGAGAAATGCTGTTGTAATGTTGAGAGAAAATGTTGTTAAGAATATATGTTTATAAAAATTACAAATAAATGTAAATACAAATATAATATTCTACAAGAAAATAAAGAATGTTGTAAGAAATGTTTTAGTAACCTTTCTTTCAATAACGTTGTAATCACATTAGAAAACTGGACATTTTAATGTTATTAGAATTAGAATACATGCAGTATATTAATTTGGTAATCAATCAGTCTAATATGGTGTTATCATGGATACCATCACGGTACTTCAGGGATTTTAATGAAGTGAATTGAGTATTTTGGACCTCATCACTTCTTGCCGTTTGTCATCAAACACAAACATGTGTGGGTTTAAAAGAGGACGTGATTAATGCAGGTGAGACTCTTGTTTTTTTGTCTTTGCTGTTTGCTTGTGTGGTTCAGCGGGCTGAGTGTGCTCATCTCCGGAGAGAGAAACACTACTCACCGTCAGATTATGCCAACACGCTCTGCATCTTGAGCAGCCCATGTGACACTAATACTTTGCAGGATTTCAACATGCCATCCAGGCGCTGGAGAACACAAGAGCATCTGCATCTGAGCATCCTGTGAGAAAGACAAAATGAA
The DNA here is from genome assembly GCF_001515625.1 of Sinocyclocheilus rhinocerous. Lineage (NCBI taxonomy): Eukaryota > Metazoa > Chordata > Actinopteri > Cypriniformes > Cyprinidae > Sinocyclocheilus > Sinocyclocheilus rhinocerous. The sequence goes on along the minus strand of NW_015645756.1, from coordinate 76,977 downwards.
ATGCCCTGCCATGTAAAGGGATATTTGAGAGTTTCTACAACTGAATACTTTAGATTCAGAGGGTTTGAGCAAGACTTTAGAAGAACTCTTCTATATAAAATTTAGAAAATGAAGAGCGCTGTTGACACGTAGTGTTTTTGTCAAAGTGAATTGCGGTTCGGGTTTTTGGGTTGATTGAAGGCAGTGTTGGGATCATTTCTGCTTGAATATGTAGCTAATTAACTTTTCAGATCTTTGAATTTTATATGAACCCTAGTGCAACTGATGTTAATTTGATACTAGTCAGTGTCTATCGGTTTTGTTGGGACAATATTCATATAATCTTTCTTAAAGACATTCATTCTACACACTAACATTGAATGGTTTAGGGTCAATAATACTTGTTTTGAAAGAGATTAATGCTTCTATTCAGTAAGGATGGATTAAATTGATTGACAGTAAAGACATTTATGTAATGAAAAATTTCTTTTTCAAATAATGCAGATCTTTTGAAATTTCTATTCATCAAAGAATCCTAAAAAATATACCAGTTTCCACAAAAAATATTAAGCAGCACAACTGTTTGCAACATTAATAAAAGCAGCAGATTAGAATGATTTCTGCAGGATCATGTGACACTGAAGACCGGAGTAAGGACTGCTGAAAATTCAGCTTTGCACCAAAGAAATAAATTACATTGGAAAATACATTCAAACAGAAAACAGTCACTTTAAATTGTAATAATATTTTACAAAATTGCAGTTTTTACAGTATTTTTGAACAAATAAATGTAGCCATTGTGAGCATAAGAATCTTCTTTCAAAAACATCAAAAATAATTTGAACAAATACTAGTTCTCCTAAATGTCGACAAAATTCATTTTGAACAGAGAAACACTTTTAAAATTAATATTTACAGACTTTGTCTTCCAGGAAATAGAACAAAAATATTTATGACTCATCCTGCACTACACAGATTTTTGTCCAATCATATGCTCTCTAGAATAAGAATGATCCACCCCCTAATACCTGCAACCAACTAGCAAGTAGCAAATTATTGCTTTGAAAAATACTTCCCAAATTTGCTGTTTTAATATGAAATATGTCAATACATGAAAGAAAGCTGGGTTTGTTGATTCCGTGCAATTTTTGGCGACATAAGCGACCTGTCTGGTAATATGAAAAACTTAATAAATGTTTATTTTTATGCCAATCAGCAGTGCATCATTACTGCGGCTACCAATGGTAGTGAAGACACTTTATCTCATGTGATCCATCTTGTGATGGAGAAGTTACTACTGTGAATGATTTTACTGTTCTAAATAATGTATAGCCTGCAGAGACATAATGACTGAAAATGTTGCATGGAAAACAGTTGTATTCATGCATTGATAATCAATCATCTTGTTCCTAATATACTATCTACTGCTGCAATTTATATTCAAACGCCTTCCAGAATATGTTTAATTGCTAGGGATGCTGTATGTGTGAAAGAGGCATTAGACGCATGGAATTGAGGTGTCATCTCAGTTGTTTGTTGTCTCTAAGTATTGATACAATGTAGATCAATAAATTATTTGAGCCTCAATTGCCCCAAAAAAGATTAGAATTCCTCATGCTCACTTTATTTAAGAGATCATTAACCAAGTACTATGAGAGACTTCAAACTCCCAGACGTCAGAAACAACAGATCTATACTGACTCTTTGCCCTGCAGTGAGACTTTGCTTTCAAAGCTTCAGTGCTTTAGCATAGCTAAACAGAGATTCTCTCTTCAAAATGCAGCGTGCCGTAAGCTACGCCTAAGCTCCGGTTAATAAAACCAGTCAATGATGCTCATGACTAATGGAGTCAGTATTTTGGCTAAACCCCAAAGCTCTATTAGAAACACTATGTGTCAGGAGTTTCTGCTTGATGTAATCCAGAATACTTGAAAACGCTTGCCAAACCTAGAAACATCTGGTCATCCTAAATTTAGCTTATAAAGTAAGCTAGCCAGTTTCACTCATGTTTCACAGGCGCTGCTTTCAAACTCTCCTGCACGTATTTGTGTGAGCCTGTAAGAAGAGCGTCAAAAGTTTCTATTTGCAACGTGTTTAACAGCGTTGAGCATCGTAGCCAATCACAGACATGTCTGTTGAATACAATGGCCAGTCAGAGGTGTTTAAGTTTGTCAGTGGCGCAATACCACCTAAATGCTTAAGTTTTCGTTTTCTACACGCTTGCAGATTATTTTGTGTGTTTGTTTCTTAAAATGTTGTTTGTTTGTCTAGTGTGAGCCAGATCACTACAATTAATACCTACAAATCACACACTAATCCAACGATTCTCCCTGAGAAACATTTTAAAATAACAAGCTAAGCAGCTTATTTTGTGAAAAAGGAAAAAACATGTGGTTTCATCCAATGTTCTGTGGCAGTGATTCAAAAAAAGCTTCAGTCGCTCACCTGAGCCGCTTAGGGAATGTAATATAACTTGTTGGTTATATTTATGATTCAGCTCATGTGATCACAGAAGACGGGACGTCAGTGTCTAGAATTCTAGCAAACAAACAAACACAAATAGAATAAAACAAACTGAGATTTAAATATATACTATGCTATTAAACAATATCACATGTTGCACTGAATATATATGGCTGTGATTTGACCACAAGCAATCACTGATATTCAAAGAAAAAGCACACTTGAAAGTCTATATACAGTGTATTTACAGTCACATTTGTCAGTCTGTCCAAAGCAGATTTATGGGCCGTTCACACAGGACTTGTTCTTGCTTTTCGTCTGAGCTATTTTTATAATGGTTTGCCCATGTGCACATGCACCAGATGGACATCTTTGGTTGTTGCGTCACGCTTGGCTGTTTATTCAGCATCTCACATCATAAACGGCGTGTTTGTAAGATGCCATGTCAAGCTATAATTTGTTCAGCTTTGAAGAATGCAGCTTGCATTCGTTTCTAGTCTGTTGCACTCTGTCCAGATTTTATTTTTTTTGAATGCATGAAGGCATCATGTGTGAATGGCTCCGTCTGCCCTTGGTGGTTTGATAAAACATGTGGCCTTTAGCTGTAGGGGCTGGACTGACAGCAGAATTCACAAAAACATGGTCTGAATTGACCTTTTATATAAGCAAAATGTATTTAAAATGGTAATATATAATACATATGATTTGTATATACTATATAAATATAAAATTACTATAAAATCAATACTATAAAATTACTACTAAAATACTATAAAATTAATATATAATTTTTATACAATATCTAAAAATGATATATAGCCTACATATGCGGGGGAGTACAACTTCAACTAATTATTTAAAGTGCCCCTATTATGGATTTTTGAAAATTACCTTTCATGCAGTGTGTAACACAGCTCGAAGTGAATGAAAACATCCTGCAAAGTTTTAAATCTGAAAGTGCACCGTGCATAAAGTTATTGTCTCTCAAAAGAAAGAGTCGACTCTAAATCATTGAAACGAGTCCTTTTTAAAACGAATTCCAAGCCATTTCATGTTGATGTCAACATATTGCCCGGCCACTTGTTGGTCATTTCGCAGTGGTCTGAATGAAAATGCAAATTCATTCTTTGCCACTAGGTGCTGCTTTTGGAGCGGTAAAAATAGCGGTTTCCCCGGTAACGCTGTACACAAAGCAGCACTGTGCTCACAAACGCTGCTTTATCAGGCATTACAGACAAGATTAAATGAAAATGAGACGAATCGGACCAATCACCGCAGATTAGCGTCACGCAAAGGAGGGGTTTGGAAAAATGAATCGTTGAGCGAATCGTTTGGGAGTCGCTGAGCAAGTGAAGTAAAAATAAATGCATATTATAAGACAATTAAAGTGTTTTTTGACCTTGCATGCATGTCAACCTGTTGTTGGGGACTCCCAAAACCAAAATATGAACCTTTCACTACCCAAGATGAGGCACTTTAAAAATGTATGGGAATCATTAAAAAAAAAAAAACATGCATGGGAATAATGTTGAAAACAGTTGCTAACTATTTTTGTGGGAAATGATTTTTCTTTCAACACATTTTATTTATTTATTATGTAAAAAATACTTACATTCAGAAAGGATGCATTAAATTGATCAAAATATATTGCAAAAAAAAAAAACATTTAAAATAAATGTTCTTTTGAACTTTATATTCATCAAAGAATACTGAAAAAAATGTATCAAAACTTCTACATTATGTAGCACAATTGTTTTCAACATAATTAGAAATGTTTCTTGAGCAGCAAATCAGCAAATTAGAATGATTTCTGAAGGATCATGTGACACTGAAGACTGGAGTAATGATGCTGAAAATTCAGTCTTGCATCACAGGAATAAATTATATTTTAGAATATATTAAAATATAAAATGATTATTTTGAAGTGTAATAATATTTCACAATATTACTGCATTTTTGATCAGCCTTGGTGAACAGAAGAGACTTTCAAAAACCTCAAAATTTTGCATATATATGTCTATATGCAAGAGTGGTCTTAAAAAAACACTTGTTAATACAAATCAGTAGTGGACTCTAAAGGAAGGATTCACACACCTGTTTGTGTGCTTAGGTATGTTTCTGTATCTCTTCTGCAGGAGCAGGGAAAGTGGTTTGAGGGTATACGTCGCTCTGTCAGACAACGATAGCAGTACAGTCATTACTCAAGACGCCACAGGCTCACACTGAGAAGAGAAGCCGAACGCTACAGCAGATGTTTGACTCTCGCTGTGTCTCTGGATGCCGTTCCACATGGTGGATGTCCCGCAGTTTGCAGGCGAGGGATTTTCTCAAGGCACAAGGCGTAAAGAAATAATGTAGACTGATACAAAACAAAGGAAGTGCAATGGGGAGGGAATAGGAAGCTGTGTGTGGGGGTTTGTGTACTTGTGCTTGAGGCAATAAGTGAAATGAATCCTTCATGCCATGCTGTTTTCAAACCACTGCAGTGAATGGCCTGAAAATACTCATGTCTCATGATTTATGATCTCTTCTATTAGTGTCTTTGTCATGTTGTTGTTTACCTGCAGTACAGATGGGCCTAAAATCTTGTCATCTTTCTTCACTCAAATAGTATTACATGCAGGGTGTCATTGGTAATGCTGATGCGATATACCCAGTATGTTTATGCCCAAAATAAATAGCAGCTTCACACAGATTATTTCCAAAAATAAAACATATTTTAAAGGAACATTTCACTTAAAAAATAGTCTGCGTAAGTTCTGAATTTTTTAACTCATCCTCATGTTCCAAACCTTCTGTGTGGCTTTCTTTCATCCGTGCAGTACAAAACATCTCATTATTTTATAATGCATTTAATTTAAAAATAATTTATCCAGTATTTGCATGTGTATGACGGTAGCCTGTTTCCACCATGGAATAAAAAAAAAACTTTCAATTGTGACTTTTTTTCTCACAATTCAGAGTTTATGTCTCACCTTCTTGCAATTATGATTTTTTTCTCAGGATTGCGAGAAAAAATGTCAGAATTGGGAGATATAAACTCAGAATTCTGACTTATTTCTTCAATTGTGAATTTATATCTCACAATTTGCAATTCCGAGAAGTCCAAATTGTGAGATATACACACGCAATTCAGAATTGCGAGAAGACAAGTCTGAATTATGAGATAAAAAGTTGTAATTACCTAACTTGCAATCACCAAGTATATTTATACATTTCCGACTTTTTAAAAAATTTATACTTTTATTCAGCAAGGATGCGTTAAATTGATTAAAAATGACAGTAAAGACTTTTATAATGTTACAAATAATAATAATAATAATAATAATAATAATAATAATTCTATTTCAAATAAATGCTGTTCCTTTTTATTTATCAAAGAATCTGGAAGAAAAAAAGTTTCACAGTTTCCACAAAAATGCTAAGCAGCACAACTGTTTTCAACATGAATAATAATCAGAAATGTTCTTGAGCAGCAAATCAGTATATTAGAATGATTTCTGAAGGATCATGTGACACTGAAGACTAATGATGCTGTAAATTCAGATTTGACGTCACAAGAATAAATTACATTTTAAAACAGCAACTATTGAAATCAAGCTGTGACGCTCTGCAGACGCAGTAGCTATACGTATGAAACAGGCCTAATATGAACCTCTCTCTCTTTTCTGGTGGTAGAGTGAATGCACATCAGTGTGGGAACACTGTGATAACCAAATGTTCACATTTGTAGGGGCGTATTTTCACACATCAGTTCAATGGATGCAAAATGACACAATGATTCTTTTCACACCAATCCTACCATGAGCAGCACTAATCAAGTGAAGAGGATGCTGCAGTCCAGGTGTGGGCGCCTCGCACATCTCGGCATCACTGCAACCATAATGCTTGTGTTTATGCTTCAAAAAGCCGTAAATAGAACAAAATATGCATTCATCGTCATATTACAGCCCATGATTTTATGAATATCAGGATGATTGCCCTTTAAGAGGTCCTTCCTTGCAAAAGGAGCATGGTGAAATAATGGACTGTGGCTTTGAGGCAGCGTAGTGAATCTAATCAGCCATCTTTTCCCCAAACATTCAGCTGAAAGAAAAGGCCTTCCAGGGGAGCCACATCCAGGCAATAATTAGTTATGTAAGCATGATTACTGACTGGTTGAGTAAATGCTCAGGCTAAATACTGGCAAACGCTCCAGCGCTCTGGGTACTGAGAAGATGATGGTTTCCAGCAGTGGACTTCATTTTCAATGTGTGTTGTCATTATTGACTGCCATGGAGGTTGGGCGTCTTGCAGCGAGCAAGAAACATTTTTGCAATTTCTCTCCCTCCATCTCCCACGGTTTCTCTCTTTCACAAACAAACTGAAGCACTAACTAAATCACAGTTGCTAATGAAAAAGCCTTACACACATATATAACTGAATGTTATGTCATGTTTATGTGAAAAGCATAATGAAATTTATGATCACTGGAAATTTTAACACCTGCCCTAGCTATCGATAGAGGAATAGTTCACCCAAAAATGAAAATGTACTCACCCTCAGGCCATCCAGGATGTAGATGAGTTTGTTTCTTTGTCAGAACAGATTTGGAAAAATGTAGCATTACATCACATGCTCACTGGTGGATTTTGAACAGGGGATGGACGTTTACACTGGAGGAAGCTTTATTTTGGAACGTGGACTCATATTTTTGGCCAAAGTTAAAAGTTTGGTTTGAAGTTAAAATGCCTGATTGATGATTTTGTTTCTTACCAGCATGCAGCTTTTCACTTCACAAGATGTTAATTGATGGATTGGAGTCGTGTGGATTATTGTGGTTTGATATATTTACAAAAGGAAATTTACAAAATATCTTCATGGAACATGATTGTTACTTAATATACTAATGATTTTTGGCATAAAAGAAAAATCGATAATTTTGACCCATACAATGTACTTTTGGCTATTGCTACAAATATACCCCAGCGGCTTAAGATTGGTTTTGTGGTCCAGGGTCACAATTATGTTTTAAAATATATTAAAACAGGAACTATTCGCGGTGTGACGCTCGCGGCCTTGCGGACGCAGTACGTGTGAAACAGGCCCAACAAACCTCTTTCTCTCTTCTGGTGGCAGAATGAATGCACATCAGTGTGGGAACACTGTGATAGCCAAATGTTCACATTTGTAGGGGCGTATTTTCACACATCAGTTCAATGGATGCAAAATGACACAATGATTCTTTTCACACCAATCCTACCATGAGCAGCACTAATCAAGTGAAGAGGATGCTGCAGTCCAGGTGTGGGCGCCTCGCACATCTCGGCATCACTGCAACCATAATGCTTGTGTTTATGCTTCAAAAAGCCGTAAATAGAACAAAATATGCATTCATCGTCATATTACAGCCCATGATTTTATGAATATCAGGATGATTGCCCTTTAAGAGGTCCTTCCTTGCAAAAGGAGCATGGTGAAATAATGGACTGTGGCTTTGAGGCAGCGTAGTGAATCTAATCAGCCATCTTTTCCCCAAACATTCAGCTGAAAGAAAAGGCCTTCCAGGGGAGCCACATCCAGGCAATAATTAGTTATGTAAGCATGATTACTGACTGGTTGAGTAAATGCTCAGGCTAAATACTGGCAAACGCTCCAGCGCTCTGGGTACTGAGAAGATGATGGTTTCCAGCAGTGGACTTCATTTTCAATGTGTGTTGTCATTATTGACTGCCATGGAGGTTGGGCGTCTTGCAGCGAGCAAGAAACATTTTTGCAATTTCTCTCCCTCCATCTCCCACGGTTTCTCTCTTTCACAAACAAACTGAAGCACTAACTAAATCACAGTTGCTAATGAAAAAGCCTTACACACATATATAACTGAATGTTATGTCATGTTTATGTGAAAAGCATAATGAAATTTATGATCACTGGAAATTTTAACACCTGCCCTAGCTATCGATAGAGGAATAGTTCACCCAAAAATGAAAATGTACTCACCCTCAGGCCATCCAGGATGTAGATGAGTTTGTTTCTTTGTCAGAACAGATTTGGAAAAATGTAGCATTACATCACATGCTCACTGGTGGATTTTGAACAGGGGATGGACGTTTACACTGGAGGAAGCTTTATTTTGGAACATGGACTCATATTTTTGGCCAAAGTTAAAAGTTTGGTTTGCAGTTAAAATGCCTGATTGATGGATTTGTTTCTTACCACCATGCAGCTTTTCACTTCACAAGATGTTAATTGATGGATTGGAGTCGTGTGGATTATTGTGGTGTTTTTATCAGCTGTTTGGACTCTCATTCTGACGGCACCCATTCACTGCAGAGGTGCCATAGGTGAGCAAGGGATATAATGCTACATTTCTTCAAATCTGTTTTGATGAACAAAACAAACTCATCTCCATCTTGGACGGCCTGAGGGTGAGTGGATTTTTAGCAAGTTTTCATTTTTCGTTGAACTACTCCTTTAACAACCTGCAAGGTGAAGATTGTCTGTGAACGGTGACTTAAATATCACACTTTTCTTCACACAAAGTTATTATATGACTTGAAATATAGTGCACAAATCATATAAACTACTTTTATTATACTTTGTTTGTGTCCTTTTTGAAGCTTAAGCAAATTTCAAAGTCATACAGAACAGTATGAGGGCGGGTAAATGATGAATTTGTTTAGGTGAACTATTTCCTTAAAAGATTGGCACAAGCAAATTCTCAGTTTGTCCCCCAAAGTTCAATTAAATGTCCACACCAATTGCAGCAGAACTTTTGTATCCACATTCACAGCTGAACTTTTGGCTCTCTGTGTTGCACTCTTTCATATATAGTAACTCCCTTTTCCCAACAATGCAGTAGTAAGGACCCATTTACACCTGGTATTAACATTTGTCTCTAGTCGTCCAACCACAAGTGCTCAGCTATAAATACAGATAGAAATGGGGTCCTATACATCTTGTGATCCAATCACTCAAACCACTTTTGGAGCTGTTCAGGGACGCACATGGCCACTTCGCATTTGTAAGTGCTAATGTGTCCTAGTGAGTCACAAGGCCGTCTATTCAGCTAACACTTATTCATTGCACCAAAACATGAGTTAAGCTTTACCCACTATTGCTGCCTTCAAGTCCTCCTGGGAAGTTTGTGCTTATGGGTCCAGAATTACAATGTGTTTTCAAGTGATTTTGGTTGGACATGATAGACAATTTCATATTTCTTTCTCTCTTTTTTTTCTATACTTCCTGACAAAGACGACAGCAAAATGTTCAACAATGTATTGTATTGTTCTCGGATTCCACAGGGGGAAAAAAAAATTCATCAATATTTTTGGTCATACAGAAAGACAGTAAATCATACAAAAAAAAGGGGGGTTCGAATTATTAAGATTTTTTAATGTTTTTGAAAGACGTTTCTTACGCTCATCAAGGCTGCATTTATTTGATCAAAATACAGTAAATACTGTTTTGTATTTCAATATGTTTTAAATGTAATTTATTCCTTAGATGGGAAAGCTGAATTAACATTTCTTATTATTATAAACGCTGAAAAGACTTTTTGCTGCTTAATATTTTTGTAGAAACCACAATACATACCATTCCAAAGTTTACGGTATAGGATTAAATAATAATAATAATAAATAGCAAGGACACATTACATATAATAAATACATATAAACACATATAAAATATAAGATTACATTGTATAAGTAATGGCAGTATGTTTTTTTTATATTGTATTGTTGTAAAATAAAACAAAAGATCAAAAGTGACAGTAAAGACATGTATAATATTACAAAAGATTTCTATTTCAAACAAATGCTGTTCTTTTGAACTTTCTATTTATTAAAGAATCCTGGAAAAAAATGTTTCATGCGGTTTACATAAAATATTAAATGGCACAACTGTTTTCAACTTTGATAATTAGAAATATATCTTGAGCAGATGTATCTTGTATTTCTGAAGGATCACGTGACACTGAAGACTGGAGTAATGATGCTGAAAATTCAGCTTTGCATCACAGAAACAAATTACACTTAAAAAAATATTAACATAGAAACATCTATTTTAAATTGTAATAATATTTCACAATATTACTGTTTTTAATGTATTCTTGATCAAATAAATGTAGCTTTGGCAAGACTTCTTTCAAAAACACACAAAAATATCGTAATTATTCCAAAGTTTTGACTGGTTGTGTAAATGCAAATACTTGTCTTCAAAGATATAAATATTGTGTCAACTTTTAGGAGTACATTGGAATATAAATGACCTCAAAGAGACAAGCCACAAAACACTCATTTGGATTTCCATATAAACAGGCCCTATGAAACAAACATCATTTCAGGATAACAGCGCGGACTCTTGCACCTAAAAGCTCTTGATTAAAGTTTCGTTGAGCAGGAGGTATCAATTCAGCAAGACGCATGTTTTTTTTTCTCCCTTTTTCTCCTTGGCTTTTATTGCTTACTGATGCAGAATACTTAAAACTGCTGAGGTTGTTTTACTTCAGAACTCCCCCTTAGAAGATTTACAGTCTGTTAGAGGACACATTTACAGTGTTTTCACCTCCAGATCAAGTGATTCACAACTCACAAGTTGCTCGGCTTTTTTTATAAATTCCAAAGTAAACATCAGACTGGAATAAATAGGCTAGAGTTGTATTGTTATTTAATCTTATATTCTGTCAGAACAGCAATGGCTACAAATTGTTCTAAGCAATCTGGGTTATTAGGCTGTATAGGAGTAGGCTAACGTTTTAACAGAGGCTAAATCGCTAAGAACAGGGACTTGTCTTTAGATCTGAGATATCGCTATTCCCTCGAGAGCGAGTGTTTAAGCACAGTTATTTAGGATGGAGTGTTGCAAAACGGCATAAATTGTATTTCAACAGGCTTGACTGTAATAAAAAGGTGTGTTTGGTTAAGGATCTAGCAGTCAGAAACGCAGGATAAAGCATATGTGCTTCTTTTGCACAGATTACCATATGCAAATGTGCGACAGAAATGCACCAATCAGCAAGTCCAATTGAAGGATTTACCTCTAGCAGGTGCATATGTGCTTTTGAAGCGTTCGACCGCAGCTGCAATCAAAGAAAGCCTTAAATCCTGCATTTACTTTGAGGACAGATGTGTCTTCCCGCAGTTGCATCTCCGCATCGTTCCTAGAGAGAACGGCAGCCAATCAGACGGCAAAGAAGCTATTGATGATTTTTCAGCAGCTCCATTGTCATTCCAATCATAACTCTATCAGTAACATCCCTTGCACTAAACACAGCAGACAATCGCCTGCAAGCTATTCCCGTCCCATGCGACGAAGGCCCAAGACTGAGATGAATCCCAGACTGTGTGAGTGTGGTGCAAGCCTAAAATCTGCCTATTAATTTCTTGATTGAAAAGCTCTCATTAGAGCGCTGTATTCCCAGACTCCATGTTAAACAGCAGACATCTATGTCCTTGAGCATAATAAATACCACAATTAAAAAACACGCCACAGAACAATCATTTCTCATCACAGGGACACACACAAACACTTGTCTTCATGACGTTTCTGTACATTGTTCAAACGTGGCAGGTGCTCAAGGTGGTTTGAATGATCCTTGACAAAATGGATAAAATATTCATGCAAATGAGAGATTGGTGTCTAGGAGAGAGATTGGTGTCCAAAACAGAGTTCCTGAAAAGCATTCATGGACAATGTAAGGCATGCAGCCTAAGATTTTTTTTTTACTATAGGATACTAATGGGTCATGTTGGTTGACAATTTTTCTTTTCTTTTCAGTTTTGATATTTTTAGTGGTGGTGCTTTAATTGGCAGGCTGACAGCATGCGGTGCTTTAGCTGTTTCACATTAAATCCCCCTAGAAAAAAAACTTTCGTCTTTAAATTCATCCCCAGTTAAAGCACCACAACAGCCAAGCACATTCAGACAAACAAAATGAAATTATTAATACAATATCTTTATAATAATATGTTATAATAATATAATATATGCAACACATGACATTTTGAATATACAAATAATATCATGATTATTTTAATAATATAATACAATATATAATGATTACGTTAAATTATCAAGTAACATATTATATGACATTATATGACAATAATATGCAATATGATCTCAGACATGTTTTTATTTTAAAATAAAAATAATTATATTATGATTACTGTAATTAAGTCAATTTACACTTATTCTAAGTTAGATCCACTATTGTATGCTGTTGCCGTATGGCAACATATCATAAAATACCTTAAAAATATATTTTTTTCCACATTTTTTTTTACAGCACTTCAAGTTAAGCCATTCTTAGAAAAGAAAAAGATTCAAATATTTTTTTCTATAGGTCTATCATAATGCGTGCGGTAGAGGGTTAAATTATCAAGTAACATATTATATGACATTATATGACAATAATATGCAATATGATCTCAGACATGTTTTTATTTTAAAATAAAAATAATTATATTATGATTACTGTAATAATTTAATACAATATAATATACAATCATCATGTAAAAATTAAGTCACATATATAATATATAACAATAACATGCAACACATGATCTCAGACATGTTACTTTTTAATATACAATAATTTATATTATGATTTTAAGAATTTAATACAATACAATACATAATCATGTAAAATTTAAGTGACATAAAATAATATGCAATATAACTTTTTAATATAAAATACTTGTAATTATTTAATTGTTTATGTGAAGTGACATGTATAAGCTGTTTACTACAAGGATTAAATTAATCTTGCTGACACTCAACTACAGTAACTGAAGAAATTGATCACGTGAGCTCCAATTCGCTCGTGTTTGCATAAAGTTGTACTTTTCTCAACTTCTTCATGTCACACAGGATACCGCCGCAGGTCGCTGGAAGTCGCCAGCTGAAAGCCATTCTTAGAAAAGAAAAAGATTCAAATATTTTTTTCTATAGGTCTATCATAATGCGTGCGGTAGAGGGTTAAATTATCAAGTAACATATTATATGACATTATATGACAATAATATGCAATATGATCTCAGACATGTTTTTATTTTAAAATAAAAATAATTATATTATGATTACTGTAATAATTTAATACAATATAATATACAATCGTCATGTAAAAATTAAGTCACATATATAATATATAACAATAACATGCAACACATGATCTCAGACATGTTACTTACAATATTTTATAATACAATAATTTATATTATTATGATTTTAAGAATTTAATACAATACAATACATAATCATGTAAAATTTAAGTGACAAAATAATATGCAATATAACTTTTTAATATAAAATACTTGTAATTATTTAATTGTTTATGTGAAGTGACATGTATAAGCTGTTTACTACAAGGATTAAATTAATCTTGCTGACACTCAACTACAGTAACTGAAGAAATTGATCACGTGAGCTCCAATTCGCTCGTGTTTGCATAAAGTTGTACTTTTCTCAACTTCTTCATGTCACACAGGATACCGCCGCAGGTCGCCAGCTGAAAATAAATGAGTCCAGATGTTATTATTGGAAATATGGCTTTTGCACATAACCCTATATAGGATTAGAAGTAATTCACTTAGGGAATGCCACTTTTCATACATTACAGCATCAAGTGGAGCAGTCACCAGAGGTTGTTTCGCAGGCAGTGAACTGCGTAAAAGGCCATGTGACATTTTCCATGTGGAAATTTCGCCGGTCTTTTTCTTTACGTGCTATGATGGATGTTTGAGAGCCTCGTAATTGCAGTTGTCATTTTCTCTCTATACCGTAGCCGCGCTGATAGGAGCATTTTACCGTGAGGCGTAGTGTATGCATTCCCCTGAGATCACTCGGACAACAGCTTTCTGAAACAGGTGAGGGAAGCTCCTAAGTTGCCATGGAGATCTCTGAAAAAAAACGTTTGTTTTCTATTCAAATATATTTAAATTTCCATCCTTTCAGTGACGTGTCCTGTATTTGTAAATGTAAGTGCTTTCCTTTTGTGAGGAAAGAGGACAGCGAGAGAGGGCTTAGCCTGCAAACTGTTCCTTCTCGAGGCGTTCTTGTAGAACATATCACCATATTTGATCTGAGATCTGAACGACAGCATTTTAAACGCGTGTGTTTGCATTTAGATTGGTGTTGGTGTGAGCTAGTATACGGCTGATACTGATGAAATGGAATATACTGATGTGTGTCACGGCTATAATTCGCATACTGAACATTTTATTCATTCTCTCCCTGGCTCGTTCTTAATGGAAGCAGAAGTGCTCAGCCTTTCCAAGAATGGTTTCTCCATCCTTCACTTTAAAATGCCAGACTCCACACACTAATAGTTCTCTGTCTTTTTAAAGGATTAGTTCACTTGCAGAATAAAAATTTCCTGATAATTTGCACACCACCATGTCATCCAAGATGTTTGTGTCTTTCTTCAGTCGCAAAGAAATTAAGGTTTTTGAGGAAAACATTCCAGGATTTTTCTCCATATAATGGACTTAAATGATGGCCAATGGCTTGAAGGTCCAAATTGCAGTTTCAATGCAGCTTCAAAGGGCTCGACACGATCCCATCCGAGCAGGGATGTGAAGTAACGAATTACAAATACTCACGTTACAGTAATTACTTTATGATTTAAATGGGGATGATTGTACTGAGAATAACTTTCATCTTTTCTTCAACTGAATACTGTTTCCGTGCTGTTTTGATGGATTTTAAAGAGTTGGCAGTCAAAATTAAAACTGTTGGATGAAAGATATTCTTCATTCTTTGACAAACAAGATAATGTGAATTACAGAATGTACAACGTTTTTAAAATGGATAAATTGTGGTGTACAGCGTTCATTATGAGGGGGTAGAATCTACAGCTCAGCCGACCCAGTGTTTACAAAGCGAACGTGCAAAGAAAGTCAAACACACTTTACAAAAAAAGGTAAAACAACGATGTCGGACGATTTTGAAGTTGGAGGAGAAATTGAGATGGAGTTTTTCGCCCGACCCTAACTTTTTGAACTGGAGTATATAGACGAAGAGCTAACCACGTATGATCTTTCCAACATGATTACGTAATGTGTGGATTTGTGCAAGACAAGCATTTGTGGTTAAAAAGTATATACATTTATTTATTTTTTAGAAAATGACCGATTGTTTCGCTAGTTAAGACCCTTATTACTCGGATGGGATCGTGTCGACCCCTTTGAAGCTGCATTGAAACTGTAATTTAAATCTTCAACCCGTTTGCCACCAGTGAAGTCCATTATATGGAGAAAAATCCTGGAATGTTTTTCTTAATTTTTTTGCGACTGAAGACAGAAAGACATGAACATCTTGAATGACATGAGGGTGAGTAAATTATCAGGAACTTTTTATTCTGGAAGTGAACTAATCCTTTAATTTCCATTTAAAACAACATTTAGACAGACCTCTTTCATTTACACATAAATGTTAGAATGTTTTAGTTCTTTGAAAGCCGGTAATCATTTGTTTGTCTGTTTAATTTCCAATGATTTTGAGATATATTTTTTTCTTAAGACATTTTATCCATTGGACTGAGTTGTCTTAAAATGTTTTTTTTTTTTTTAATTTAAGTATACGTTTTCCTTGCATGACTAATCTTTAAAATATGTATTTAGTTAGACACTGCTACTTCTGAATGGATGTAAATGGTGAACAATTATGCCATCTACCAGCAGTGTTAACTGGATCAAGCTAACCTGTAGGGCTGTCAAAATGGCTGAAAAACTAAATTTGAATTTTGTACTTAAATATTATCAAAATTCGAATTATATTCTAATTAAAATGTATAATTTCAGTCAGGGTGAAGAAAAGCTTTTGGCTTCTCTTCTGAGGCCACAAGGGGGTGCATCAAGCAAAATATTACTAATGCATGTTTATTTAAAGCCTAAGATAACATGACTATCTGTGAAAAAGGTGCATAATGTTTAAAATAATGTTTATAAACCAATTATAATTAATTAAGTTGCTTAAACAACTATAAACAAAACAGCATCATGTTTGTATGCATAGTTTAATACAAAGGGCGGAAAGCCAATCACACAAAGTAAATTTTTCATTTAAAAACATGAGATGCAGTGGGATGGGAAAAAAAACGCCATAAAGTCTCGATATATGTTTTTT
>NW_015645756.1:51158-60137 GCF_001515625.1 Sinocyclocheilus rhinocerous | reverse complement strand
TTAATTAAGTTGCTTAAACAACTATAAAACAAAACAGCATCATGTACGTATGCATATTTTAATACAAAGGGCGGAAAGCCAAGCACAGAGTACATTTTTCATTTAAAAACATGAGTTGGATGCAGTGGGATGGGAAAAAAAACGCCATAAAGTCTCGATATATGTTTTTTTCTAAGTTAAACTTGCATTAATTTTACATGGCTTTCTAAACGTGTGGCTCCTTTGTGCGACATGCGAGTGCAACGATGATAGATGTTCTTCTAGAAAATGTGCGAAATATGTGTTCTGTGTGAACGACTTGGTTTCAGTTTTGATGTAAACAAGATCTTCTCCGCATTGATGTTCTCTTTTTCCGCAATATTTTTAATGAACAACACAGCAGCGCCATATCTAGTGGCTTCAACTGGATGGGCTAACAAAAACATTATAATGCAACGACACATACATCGTCATCACATCTCATGCGCCACTGATAAGGCTGCCTCCTTAACGCACAACTAAAATTCGAATACAACGTTTTTGCATTCGAATGTGGATTTTTATTTTAAATTCGACGAATATTCGAAATTCAAATTTGTTTTTTGACAGCCCTACTAACCTGTAAAAATCTTCACATCAACTACCCATCTGCATATGACTTATACATGGCAAAATTGCACAGTTTTGTAGCTTTTTTTTTTTGGACAGAAAGTCAAACCGATCTGCAGAAACACCTCCAGGAATGAGCTTCAGAAATGACAAGGACGATGACTCACAGTAAATCACTGATTACATACTGTATTCCAAATATATGACAGACGTCATTTTGAGAGTTATGAATAAACTGTGAGATCTGCCTGACTGATTACATGACTAAAACTATCCTCGCCTCTATGACAAGCATCAATTCAGATGTCTGAAATGATTAGACCGAGCTGAAGAGAAAAGCCTCGGATGATAAAGTTAAGACTCAACCTAAATGAAGTCTCCACTCATATGAATAATAAAATTGTCTGCTTCTTCTCAGAATAATTATGCTCTTGAGGACTTACCAGCCATCTGAGACAGGTGAAATGCCATGAAGTCTTTGTTGAAGGAATCTCTGCTGGAAGCTTAAGGTGTTTTGGAAGTTGGCAGCTGGTTTCTAGCTGGTCCAAACTGACTGCAGACTGGATTGATCTGTTCCTCCTTACCTCCTTACAATTCAGTGTGTTAACTCTATCAAATACAATATATAAACACTGACACATCTAGCTTTAAAGGGATAGTTCACCCAAAAATGAAAATTACCCCATGATTTACTCACCCTCAAGCCATCCTAGGTGTATATGACTTTCTTCTTTCAGATGAATAATTTTGGAGTTATATTATAAAATGTCCTGGCTCTTCCAAGCCTTATAATGGCAGTGAATGGGGGTCGACATTTTGAAGCAAACTAAAGTGTATCCATCTATCATATAAAGTACTCCACATGGCATGGGTGAACGAGTGGTAATATTCAATAGTCCAATAAAAGTCCAATAAACTGCGTCAATCCATCATAAAAAGTGCTCCACGCAGCTCCTGGCCTCCTGAAGCAAATTGATGGGTTTGTGTAAGAAAAAAATAGATATTTAAAACTTTATAAACCATAATCTCTAATTTCCGCTTACTGTCATAGGCGCGTTCATGAGAGAGTCACCTTCCAGCGGATGACGTAGGCGTAGCGTCCAATAAACTGCCATTTACTGCCATTATAAAGCTTGGAAGAGCCAGGACATTTTTTAAAATATAACTCTGATTGTATTCGTCTGAAAGAATAAAGTCATATTCACCTAGGATGCCTTGAGGGTGAGTAAATCATGGGGTAATTTTCATTTTTGGGTGAACTATCCTTTTAAGATATAATTGAGAAAACATCTCAAACTATTTCATTACACTTTGGGTGACAAAGCTGACATACAGTTGTGACAGAAAATATAAGCAAGCACAAATGTTTAAAATTATTAAAAAAAACAACAACAACCAAAGCCTACAAAACTCACCAGAGGATGTGTGGCCTTGTTGGAGGTTAGGTTGGAAAGAGGACCTTCAGGATCACGGCTGCCCTTGATATTGCCTGCTTTTATAAAAGTTTTCAATAATATCTGACTGTGTTGAAATGTGAGGGCACAGCTTTAAACTTACAAAAGATATGTATTTTAACAACTTCTTACCATCACAATGTTGCCAAGAAAACATAATAAATAATAGTCAAGATAAGTGACTTTCCTTACATAAATAAGCAACATTTTTATGTTTATTTGTTTATGGACTGGAAAAAGTGCAAAAACACAGTAAACAAAGCTAAACTATAACTTCCTGCAGAGGACGTATTTTCAAAAATGCCATTCTTTTAAAATAAAAACAAAATGTTACAAAACATAGACACCTCTAAATCAATAAATAAATCCCTCTCAGGAATGGAAAAAGCATGCATTTATGCACCATTCAAGTGGGGAGGCTCTGGAAAAGGCAGAAACACGGGATGAAATGAGAAACAAACTTTACATTATGTATAGGGTGGAGGTTTGACAGCTGCCAAGCTAGCAAGCCAAAATGTCTGACTATTCTGGAAAAAGGCCATTAAATGCAACCGCCTTAATGAAAAACAAGCCCAAAATGACTTCTACGAGGATGAAATGCAGGGATATGTTTTGTTTTCTAAAAAAAAAACTGATTTGTAATGTTTATGTGATGTCTGAAAAAGGCTGGTATTGACCTTTTCTTGAGTACAAAAAGAATAAAAGTGCTGGAAGGTGAATATTGTAGTAAATTATGAGATTAAAAAAAAAAAAATATCCAAAAAAATATCACTCTAAATGAAATAAGGTGGACAAAACACACATTCAATTGCCCATCATAACATGACACTTTTATTACAGGACACTGAGCAAATCAACAGATATAACAACAAATGTCTTCACAAATTCTGGAGCATTTCAGGTTTCACAGTAGACTAACACTAAGTCCTGATTTAAACCCATTAAATATTATTATTCTAGGATAACAGAGTCAACTGTGCCTTGTGCTTTTCAAACCTGTGTCCTGGATTGAGACCATATCATATCTCAAACCGGCATTTACAGAATGTTGTGCTTTAAACGTGCGCAGAACACCATACACATCGATTAGAGGGCAATCACCTAATATCTCTCAAACACAAGTCTTTATGGAGATGGAAATGCACTGTGAATGCTCACTGACATTTGATATGCCGCCTACGGCAGATGGAAAGATCATTCCCCGAGTCTGGAATGACGCACTGCTATAAACAATATCTTGGAACCATTTTCAGCATGTGGATTAAGCTACTGGCTCAACGCCATAGCTATTTTCATTTAAAAATAAATCTTGCTAGGCTCAAACTTAGATTAATCTGTCTCAAAAAGATCAATTCTTAAAGATGATTTCACATTAAGGTTTCGCACTGAGACCAACTGTAAGGGAACCAACCGTGGGCATGCATCTTTGGAGGTCAACTCCAGGCCTTCTCCATAATCCAGCTCTGGAACCAACAATAGGCTTAATATGAATAATTTGTAGCAACACACTTCCTGGTTTTCCTTATTTTTTGTGATTCCAAATCCAAATTTCTTTTACAAATGGCTCTTTAGAAATTTACATTAAGAAAAGTATGCGCACACATATGGACAGAAGCACACACACACACAATCAAACACTTTAGAAAATGAATGGCACAAAACAAAAATTCATAGCAAAAGACAATGGACAATTTCTAGGCATCAGTCAGAGAAACCTCACACAGGGAAGAACCAGTGTGGAGATGATGTTCATAGTAGCCCATCATATAAATGCAATAATTAGGTCATTTAAAGGGATGGAATGAGAAGATAATTTATTCATTATATTATATATCTGTCCTCATTTTACGCTGCTAATATAAAATCCCTATATCCTCTTATATTCCAGTTAGGATTTTAGATTATGTGCAACTCATTCATCGTACTTTCCAATTCTAGCTTGATGATTCTCAGCAAATATACAGCTGTATGTTTATATATTTAAATATATTGTATAGAATTATATTAGGGCTGTCAGTTTAACATCTATATAGTATAATTTATTCCAATAAATGAACACAATTAATGTGGCACAAGACTTAAAACAGTTTTGAATGTGACACATAATGAAAAAACAGATATGACACAAGAAATGATGCAACGTCCAAAGACATCCATACAGCTTGTGAACATAAACCAAAAATTAAGCAATGGTGTATATGGAAGTGTCCTATGTGAACAGCCCAGGACTGATAGACTTGACTGAAAAATGTTTTTTTTAGCAAATGCTGATATATATGTGATTAATTGCAATTTGATGTAGTGCTCGACCGATATATCGCCAAGACCGATATATCGTCTGATATTTGCCATTTTTCAAATATCGGCATTGGCCGATGCGTTCGTGGCGGGACTTTTATTTTGATGGCGCTGAGAATGAACACACAGTGCTCACATTATCCCTCTTGTTCGCTGTCCTCGTTAACAGTTCTGTCCATGGACAGAAGTCTGTCTAATAATCAGATAGAACTGTTAAACAAAGGAATTAAAATGTATACAAAAAAGTATTATAACGACTGCTTTTATATTGTTAGTAATAGAAAGGCAAACATTATAATACTTTCTCATTTGCTGTCAGCATTCAGCAAATACGCATTTATATAATTTAAACAAATCTTTGAATGACTAATGAACATCTAATTTCAAAAACCTTGCAAACTTAGTCGAATCCAGCAGTGAGATCTTATGAAGTGTGCATTTGTATCCTGCATGATTGCGTGTTCTCTGCGTGACGGTCGGTCCGTGTGAATTGAATGCGGACAGGTGGAGAGTTCAGCTTCACTGAGATGCGCGATCGACAAACATTAAACTCGTGATTTCAAATTATGCTCCGCTTCATGCTTTTGCCCAGTGTCATATTCATATTTTTATTATATATTTATTTATTTGTGAAAAATACTTTGTCATTTAAAGTATAAGCATGTTTATTTTACACATTTATTTTTTAATCCATTTTCAAATGATTTCAAATATCTTAAATATTAAATAAATAAATAAAATTATATCGGCTTTATATCGGCCACCGGCCACCCTGCTTTCCAAGATATCGGCATCGGCTGTCAAAAAACCAATATCGGTCGACCACTAATTTGATGAACATTTTAAATTGTTTGGTAGCCCTAATATATGTACGCAAAAGACATACCATTTAATCTACAACTAAATTCATCTCCGAAACTAAGTTTGATAAAGACAACCGTGTTTACATTAAATCTGTGTCATTTGTATAGAACCAAACTGAACAATTAGTTAATGCACAGTGACACCTCTCTTTTGGGCACAACAAGGATTTACTTCTTCTCCCACTTATCTTTGGCAACATCACCAAAGATAGCCAGGCTGCCTGTCAGTTTAATAGTTTATAGAGATACTGTATACTATGAGCCCTATTTGCAGACCTTCTGGACAACTGAAAGGTTTATTTAGGTGACTCTGGATGGAATGGCTTTTCATTGAAACATTCTCCACCACCACTTTGGTAGGTTTTGGTAGTCTAGTTCAAAGATATGAATGGTGCTATCAATCTGAACAAAAACGGAGCAAAGTGGAACATGTTTCATTGGCTCAAGTTCTTTCTTTCTCTTTTCTGATACTCAGTTGTTTGGTTTCTCAGTGTGAATCAAGGCCTTTGAGGGCTTTAAAGTCTGTTGGGCAATCTATTGTGCAAGATTGTGAATCGGTTGGATAGTTTAAACCAGTTGCCTATCCTGAGTTTTCTTTATAGGCCGTATTTCTGAAGCAGTTCTGACTGCCACTGCCGTTTGCGCTCTGGGAACGCCGGAGGGATCTTGATCTTTCGGAAATCTCGGATACACTGTTTCATTTCCTCCTCCATGCTGGGCCTCTCCAGAGTCTTCCTCCGGGTCAGACCGCTTCCCCCACCATCCCGCGGACCAACCCCACTAGTGAGGGACTGGAACAGCTCACTGTTCCGCCTCTTATCCGGCAGCTCCATCCACTGCACCGAAGAACCTTTCTTGGGCGGTCGACCCAGAGTAAGAGTGCTCGGAGGTCGAGATACAGAGTGCAAGGCGCCACACGGAGCCAGCGAGCCCCCAACAACCTCACCGCGTGACACCAGGATGGGACCCCCGTCCTGGGGAGACGTGGCCTCTGAGTGGGTCTCGGAGCTGGATGTGGAGAGCTCGTTCAACGAGGCTCCGCTCTCGCTGGCCTTATCCAGCAGTTTCTCAGACTTGGGCTCCTCACGCTCCAGTTTAGGGGATGCTGACTTGCACACAGGTCCTGGTGGATAGATAAAGAAAAATTAGCTGATAAAACAATATAAACCCCTAGAGGCCAATGTCAAAGTCCCACAGACTGAACTGATGAAATGCTTAGCTCCTTTGTGTTAGTGTTTGCAATAAATCACAAAATATCCATTGCTTCTTCTCTTTTCATTAGTTTTGTTATGCATACACTGCAAAAAATATCCAAACATCCTTAAAAAAAAGATATGTTTACTTGATGAGCAAAAAATTGCATCAGGACTTTTTAAAGCAAACTAAATTTAGGCTTACAACAAGAAAAAAAAAATGCCAGCAGCACAGACCAACGTTCTTCAAAATATCTTCTTTGGTGTTCAACAAAATAGAGACACTCATATAGGTTTGAAGAACTTCAAGGGTGAACTATCCCTTTAAGTAAAGAAAACTGAATTAACTAATGGTTCTTCCAATACCTAGTGAGCTGCCTACATAGCATCTTAAATGAAATGTAACATCGTTAGTGACCAATTAGGAACATTCTACATATGTAGCATCACAAATGATTTTCAATAGAGCTTGCTGTTGAAGAGGTACACTATGTGGCATTTCATTCAGTACAGGTATACATGTTTTAATTCACAACACAGCCCTTACTGCATTCCCTCTTAACCATAGATTTAAGGAGCCTGTGAGAGGATGTCATGCATATATTTTGAGATAGAGGGGTTCTTAGTCATGTAATTCAGCCTCAAGCGAAACACCAAAGAGCCTGGGTACAGGTCAAAAACATGGAAATGTGGTCCATAAATGGTAACTGACTGCATTTCAGTGCAATATCAAGGACTCAGTGGTGATTACACACATAAGAGATATGTTCAGAGGTTAAGAAAACGGTTTACACTGTACAGATTAAGACAAGTCACAATGTCTTAATCCCCCAGAAGTCCCTTGCTGTCCATGCTTCAAAGTTCTTTGAGATAGCTTTTATTTTCTCTGTCTGCAAAAGAGAAAATTTGGCTTATTTTGAAATAAAAAATGAAGCTTTACAAATGACCAACACAAGTAACTCAACTAACTACATCTAATCTCTTGTCTATTATCTCTGTATTAGGTCATAATGATGAAATAATACATTTTTGCAGAGAATCAAGAGCCAGCTGTAACTGCACGCTTCAGCAAGTCTCTTAATGTGATGCAGAGGAGCTGCTAATTGGTGATTAAACATGGAAATGCAGGCGAAGCTGAAAACAAAGACTCAACCTGTCACTTTTCAGGACACAGATCATTGAAGGAGACCCTCTGGGAACAGGACACCTGACCATTGGCTGGAAACAGATCCCAGACCAGCAGATCTTTCGGAAACTGACCAAGGTGGCATAAAACTAACTGCACATCACGGTAAAACTGAAATGTATAAATTCAGTAAGTTAAGCTCAACCATCAGTTTTTGAGGCATAAAACTGATTACCATAAACATTAATTTTAACTTGTCCCTTCTTTCCTTAAATGAAAGGCAAAAATCTGGGTTACAGTGAGACACTTACAATGGAAGAAAATCAATCCATAAATGTTTAAATGCACAAGATTTCAATATTATAGCCACTAACCTTTTCTGTGTTAAATTAAATTATAAACAAAGTGCTTTAAAAAATATATTATTTTAATTTATTATTTACATTTATTATTTACATCCACCAAAAATGTGCCCTATTTTTTCTTTCTTTTTTTGGAGTAATCAACATTATGCTAGCAGACAGAACTTGTCATCTTCCTTGAAAAGTGTGCAAATTTTGTGACACTCATGCAACAGAGTAGGGAAAATAAATGACTCATACAAACTGATTATTTATAGTTGTCTCTGCACATTCAGGTGAAGTGGGAAATAACATTGTAAAAATCTCAAACTTTTAAAGGTGCACTTGTGTTGTCAGATCTTACAAGAAAAGGAAGCAAACTGCAGTGAACTGGAAAAAAAAACACCCCAAAATGAGTGACTCGGGACATCGAAAGAAGGTTCGAATAGAAATGAGGGTAGAACGAGGGGAATGCCAATGTATGTAAGCAACTTTATAAAAAAAATGCAGTCTTATTATATAAGCTTACATGACAAGGTGCTTTAATAATCATTTCCTCAATGAAACTCTTTACCCCTTGCAGACTTGTTTGCTATTATATAAAATAAAACATCAGATGAATAAAAACACTTGACATATCACCCTGGGTCACTATTTATTTAGCAAAAATAAATAAAATATGGAAAAGCCATGTGTGACAAATTCAGGACACCCTATGATTCAGTTGCTTGTAGATCCACTTTTAGCAGCAATAACTTGAAGTAATCATTTTCTGTATGACTTTATCAGTCTCTCACATCGTTCTGGAGAAGTTTTGGCCCACTCTTCTTTACAACGTTGCTCCAGTTTATTGAGGTTTGTGGTCATTTGTTAATGCACAGCTTTCCCCAGCATTTCAGTCAGGATGAGGTCTAGACTTTGACTGAACTGCTGCAATCTTTTCTTTTTGCAGCCGTTCTGTTGTAGATTTGCTGGTGTGCTTGGGATCATTGTCCTGTTGCATGACCCAATCTTGGCCAAGCTTTAGCTGTCGGAAGGATGGCCTCACATTTGACTCTGGAATACTTTGGTATACAGAGGAGTTCATGGTCGACTCAATGACTGTGAGGTGCCCAG
>NW_015645756.1:47123-50957 GCF_001515625.1 Sinocyclocheilus rhinocerous | reverse complement strand
CCATTTGCCTCTGGAATACTTTGGTATACAGAGGAGTTCATGGTCGACTCAATGACTGTGAGGTGCCCAGTTCCTGTGGCTACAAGACAAGCCCCAAAGCATCAGCCCTCCACCAGCATATGTGACTTTTGGTATGAGGTGTTTGTGCTGATATGCTCTTTTTTTCTTTCACCAAACGTGGCGCTGTGCATTATGGCCAAACATCTCCACTTTGGTCTTGCCTGTTCAAAGGTCATTGTTTTTTTCTGGAATGATTGGTGTCTGTCTTGAATGTCTTCCATTTGTGAATAATCTTCCTCACTGTGGAATGATGGACTGCACCTGAAGGCTCCAGACCAGCAAACCAGCCAAAACTTCTGCTTTTATAGAGGTGCTCACACTTGCTGATGATCAGACAATCAAAGGTATTTGATTAGCAGTGCCTGACTGTTACTTACCCTCTTAATTCCCATGTTAACAGTAAGGGTGTACTTAGTTTGTCACACATGACTTTTCCATTTTGGCCTAGTTTTTGTTAAATATATAATGACAGAGTGTGATATGTCATGTGTTGTTGTTCATCTGAGGTTTAATTGTCCAAATTTTAAGCCCTGCCAAGGACCAGATGATTTTTTATTATGTCCTGATATGGAAACCCATGGAATTCAATAGGGTGTCCTTTCTTTTTCACATGACTGTATATATGTACTGTTTTTTACTACAGTAAAGTATGAAAAGGGACCCAAACCTAAAGACCAGAATATAGGAACTTGAAGACAGTCTCTTTTGTCTTGGGTCTATAAGCAACCACCTAGCAACCACTCTCATTTTCGTCAGAAACAATGAAGTGATAGTTCGGTTAAAAACATATGCTATAAACCTGAGCCTGTTGAGTAAACCAACTGATGGGCTAAAAACCTAATTTGCTCCATAATCGACCGTCAGAGGACCACATGCAACCTTCATGCTGTAAATTGCATAGCTGCATATCTGAAGCAGCGGCATATCCATTTGCTGAGGTCAAGGGGCCTCAGATGCAGCAGTAGAGAGTGCAGCGTGACCTTATTGAACTCAACACTACTCCCCCCTGCAATTCTGAATTAGCATGAGCGCTGTCTACAGGCCTGGAACGTTCCAGAACGTCCTCCGTTTTTAGCCATTTTAGGTTGAACGGCCCATTGTGAAGTCATTCTGTGTGAATGGGTGTTTTAAAATGAATATCCTGCCATTGAATAACATATGGTGAGCTGATCATTAAGGCACATGGCGAGATGGAGGCATTTTAACAGTCTGTTCATCCTACTTGCTCCTGTTGCTTCATAATCTCTACAACAGCAATAACCATCAGGGCCTGCAGCAAACGAGCTAGCTGGGCTAATGAATGGCTTCAAATCACACACACAGACTTCCCATCTCACTTGAAAAACAATTACACATGTAGATCCACAGATTAGCTCTTACTGGTGCGCCTTTGCCATGTGCGGCCTGAAGGAAAACAGTAATAGCTTCTCTCCTTTGAGTAAATACAGTCTATATCAAACTGTCATTGGGTTAATGAAATGCATAAGAACACATAAATAAGCAGAGGTAATAACTGTTCCGGCTCTACAGGCGAAAAAACGTCCCATCGTAAAACATCTCCAAACCAGGCCATGAGCTGTGACATATGGAGGTCAGACTGATAAATCATGGAAGAGGAGGTAAAATACTAAAACTGCTGTCCCATAACATACAATTGTGTCATTTGAGGATGCAACGTCTTGATCTGAGATCAGTAAGTTTAGTAGCAGAAATGGATTTGAATGTACTGTAAATATTACAATATAAGCCTATGTTACTCTATTGTACTATATTGTATTCAAATTTAAAGTTTACTGCTGGAAATAAAGAAGTCAGTGTTATTTCTCTGAATAAGTTATAATGCATGTATTTTATTTCCTGATTAAGCAACATCTATTTCAGACTCTAAAAGACAGCGCTTACTAGAATTATTAGAATTAAGTTTCCATAGGAGTAAAGTGTTATGCATATGTTGTTGAATTAACTATTAATTTAAACAATTAACTGCTTCAAAATGCACGCTGTTAACAAAATCATTGCTGAAACATTTGCAGTTAGCCTACTGTACTAACAACAAAATTACAACACAACATACATAAACACAACTAGGATAATTAACATATTTTTTTGTAATGAATATGAACTTAACTAACCATTTACATGTTTAGCACTTTTGCATTGTAAGCATGTACAGGGAGACTTTTTTCATTTAAATCGTACAATTTCCTATTAATTCAATAGAATGTTTGGGAATACTAGGGAATACCAATATGGCTGTGTGGTGGCTTCACTTTTTATGACATCATGAGCAATCCAGTTCTCTATATAAGAGGCAGTAACACTTTTAAAAAGCCTAAAAGCCTGTAATTATATACAATATATATTTAAATTTTGTAAATATTAAAAGTTAAACTAACACCATTTAACATATAATTAACAAACTTACAATGAAGAATAATCTTTTTACCTAAGAAATAATGGTAGAAATGTCCAAAAGCTTTTTGTAGCCAGGATTTTAAGGTGTATGTCCATAAAGACATTGTTTTTCAAAAATAAATAAATCCCAAGGAACATGCATTGGAATATTGGAATAAAAAGTGTGACAACCAGTGTTGGGAGTAACGCATTACAAAAGTAATAATATTACATTCTGGAGACATGATAAAGCAAAACAGCCCTCGTGACACCTATCCTCACCCCCCCCTATATATATATATATATATATATACACACACACACACACACACACACACAGACAGTGGGTATAGAAAATAATCTCCTCCTTTAAAATAATCATATTTTGTTGCTTTGCAGCAGCCTGAAATAAAAACGGACGGACACCATTTTTGTTTTAAAGCAAAAGGTGGTTTAACAATACTGACAAAAGGGGGAGATCCTTTTTCCAACTGAGTGATTCTGTTATTTATTTATTTAGTTATTTTCTGACATGTTGGTGTTATATCTTTCACTTGGATGTTATAAGTTGCACTGATTAAATAAAGCTGGATAAAACAAAAACTGTCCGCCTTCATTTCAGGCTGCAAAGCAAGAAAATTTGATTATTTGAAAGGGGGTTGATTCTTTTCTATACCCACTGTATATATAATCATCATAAAAATATTAATCATAAAAACTAAACAAATATGCCAAATGCTTCTTGTACTAATGTGAAACCACACACATTAAGGTTGGATAATGACTGCTGGAAATGTTAATTATCCTCCCAGCTGCCAGAATGCTGTTGGCAGAGAGACACAGGTTTATCCCTCATTCTGCCCTCGTGAAATAAAGACCAATTAGCATTGGCAGAGACACGAGCAGCTTTAGAAGGCTCCTTTCTTTTGAGAAGGATTCTGACAACTCATTCAGCTCTCATAATGGACAGTTATTCCAATATGTTGAGTGAAATTGCTCTTTTTTTAAATTACTGGGATAGAACAGTCCCACCAGAATCTAGCAATATTTATTATTGCAGCTCAAAATGAAAATTTGCATAATTCAATACTGTAGCAATAAAATGTGTGTGGAAATGTGTGTGTGTGTGTATGTATATATATATATATATATATATATATCCCCCAAATGTGCATGTATCAATCTGATACTAATGTAAAAGCATTCCAGGGATGCCACACAAACTTTTAGCAATTGCTGGAAGATTTCAGAGTCGAGGAATGAAACTCTCCCCCTCCCTGTGCTCATCTGTTTAGCATTTCTCGACGTTGCCAGGCCGCCACAACTGAACGCACCCTGACCTTTGCCTGGGGAGGATGGATTATTGGAGAGAGAAAGAGA